>NC_063047.1:16629411-16796911 GCF_018812025.1 Megalobrama amblycephala | reverse complement strand
TTGCACAACTAAATTATGACAGCTTTTGCAGCATGACTTTACAAGTGGACGTTATGGAAGTTAAAAAAAATAGACTTAGAGGTGTAGAAAACTACGGATATGGTGATAAAGAGAGAGATGGGAGAAAAAATTGTTAATGCTTTTGTGTTATGCTTCTCTCACAAATATTTTGCATCCCCCAGAGAAACTTTGCATTCGTTAGCAAAACTTGTGATCTTTGCTAGTGAATGCAAAGGTTCTCGGGGAACGCAATGCTAGGTATTAAACTACGCAATGGGGGGGGGGGGGGGGGGGGGGGAATCACAACGAATAATTCGGACATTTACTTTACTTCATGCAAACAATACTTTTATCAAATTGAAGCATTTATAACGCAGTATAGTGATGGTCGAAGACATTGAAATGAAGACATTTTTACCGAAGGACGGATGGAAGAGCTTGTATGAGTGTTCATTTGTGTTGTGCACCGTTTTCAGACTCTTTGAGAAATTAGGTATTGTGCAATATAAGTTGAGGAAATTAAAGTTTTTTGACCTTGGATGCATGTAAACCTATTAGGAACATTAGGGGAATTTTAAAATTAAGATTAATAAATACCACAACAAATGCATTGCTCATTGTTAGTTCACGTTAGTTAATGCTAGGATTGCGCAGATACCAGTATCGGGGCCGATACCAAGCTCATGTACTCATAAAGATTCTTTTTAAATAACAACAATTATATATATATATATATATACACACACATACACACACACAAAGTACAGTCCAAAAGTTTGGAACCACTAAGATTATTAATGTTTTTAAAAGAAGTTTCGTCTGCTCACCAAGGCTACATTTATTTAATTAAAAAATACAGTAAAAACAGTAATATTGTGAAATATTATTACAATTTAAAATAACTGTTTTCTATTTGAATATATTTCACAATGTAATTTATTCCTGTGATGCAAAGCTGAATTTTCAGCATCGTTACTACAGTCTTCAGTGTCACATGATCCTTCAGAAATCATTCTAATATGCTGATCTGCTGCTCAAGAAACATTTAATGTGTACAATTGTATAAAATATTTGTGTACAATATATTTTTTTTCAGGATTATTTGATGAATAGAAAGTTCAAAAGAACAGTGTTTATCTGAAATCTAATCTTTTGTAACATTATAAATGTCTTTACTGCCAATTTCTTTTCAAAAAAATAAAAATAAAAATTCTTACTGACCCCAAACTTTTGAACGGTAGTGTATAATGCTACAGAAGCTTTGTATTTCAGATAAATGCTGTTCTTTTGAACTTTCTATTCATCAAGGAATCCTGAAAAAAAAAAAAAGTACACAACTGTTTTCAACATTGAAAATAATCATAAATGTTTCTTGAGCAGCAGATCAGCATATTAGAATGATTTCTGAAGGATCATGTGACACTGAAGACTGGAGTAACGATGCTGAAAATTCAGCTTTGCATCACAGGAATAAATTACTTTGTCAAATATATTCAAATAGAAAACAGTTATTTTAAATTGTAATAATATTTCACAATATTACTGTTTTTTACTGTATTTTTAATTAAATAAATGTAGCCTTGGTGAGCAGACGAAACTTCTTTTAAAAACATTAAAAATCTTAGTTGTTCCAAACTTTTGGACTGGACTGTGTATATATATATATATATATATATATATATATATATATATATATATATATATATATATATATATATATATATATATATATATATATATATATATATATATATATATATATATATATATATATATGTATAATTATGCCCTTCGACGGTTATTGGACATTGTGAAATTTGTTCTTTAAGTTTGTGACAAACACACAAAAATTACTTTTTTCATTAGCGTAATAATGAAGAAGCTGTCCTACATTCATTAGTTCACTCACTGTGTTGTGCTTGGCAAACTGCAACATCAAAAAAAGGTATAGGACATCGGTATAGTATAGTTTCGGTACTCATACTCGGTCCTTAAAAAAAAAATGGTATTGGTGCATCCCTAGTTAATGCATTAACTAATGTTAACTTGTGAGAACTTATTGTAAAGTGTTACCACAATCTAGTCACAGTCACGATGCTGGTTAGATAAATGTGACCAGACAGACAGAGTAGTTTGCGGACTGACCTTATCTTTGCCGTGCAGGTAAATGAGGACGTCTTTCAGAGGAAAGCCTCTCTTCTCACACAGACTGCTGAGCATGTCTCTGAGGGTCAGGCCCGGTCTGGCAGGGGCCAAGCTGGCGGTCCCGTCTGGCAGATAGACGCAACAGTACTTATCTGCTGTAGGAGAACCAGAACTCAAGGCCTCCGGATCAGAGGCGTTCACACTGCATCGTCCATTCTGACAGAGAAAGAGACCGGTTGTTTTTCCATCTGAATAATACATCCTGAGATTTACAAGCAATTTAAATAGCGTTTTTTTTTCCATGTTCATGTTTCTTTAGTGTGTAATGTTGCTGTTTGAGCATGAAAAAGTCCCTCCAGTGGGAGTTAATTCTCTATATCAGTGTCAGTGTTTCTGAACTCCCCGAAACTATATTTGGTTTGGTACCTCAGCTCGACCGAATCCAGAGACCAACTCCAAGCTGCTGTTAGACTTCACTGAGATCTGAGACTCTTTCCGAGACACCGTCACATGCTGGTACGACTGGTCAGCTGAGAAACACAGATGCTGTCAGTGTACAGTAGTTATGAACGGTTCACATTCAAAGGCAGATCACGCAAACAGAAAAACTGTGGGCATCACTGACATGAAACATGCATCTTCATAAGACCGAATATAATAGAGACATGCACTGCAAATATGTCCACAGAGATGCCACACACAGATAGAGAACTGCTGAGTAAGATGGTACCTCCCCATGAGCCTCTCTTCTCTAACCTCTTCTTCCTGTTGGTCTTGCTGTCTGATGAGGGCACTTTCAATTCAACGCTCTGTTCAAAAACACACAGAGTAACCTACATTTTAGGACTTGTTTCCACTGTGGTTCTCAGTCTGCTTACTCACTGACACGCCATCATATTCCCACGGTGGACTGACAAACTTTCTCACCCATTAGGCCCTTTTAAACATCTGCACTGAAAGCAATATATACTCATATATATATGCTTCAGTGAGCAGAAGAGACCTTTGAATGGTAGTTTAATGAAAAAAAAAAATGGATCTAAAAGTAACTAAACATGTCTTTAAGGGATTTTTAAGTGCATTACCTTTCTGTTGCTAGGTGGCGTTGCACTCTTTTTGGACATTTTGCTTCTGGGCTCCGGGGTTCCAATGCTGGGAAGAGGACGACCCTCCACACAAGACACCATGCAGTTCTGGTACAGCGGAGAGCGAACAAACCTCGTGTAGCTGTCCATTTTCATTAGTTTAAAGATCTGCAGAAGGGGGAGAGAATAAACGTTACTGTAAATCATTCATCAGATTTTCTTTGTACATGTACAGTCAAAACTCTTTGTTTCATAATTACTGTTTAGAGTTACCTCAAGTGAAGCAGTTTTTGCCATGCCAGACTGTCATTTGTTATGAATAATCTGATCTTTTGGTCCAAATTGCAAATAATTAAAAAACACAAGTACCTTTAATTTCCTCAATTCCTTACAATACAAACCCTTTTTCTTTAAATTTTCAGCAAAAATAACTATGCCATGACATGTATATCATCATATGAATAATTTTATATCACAGTACTGGTATGTGATTTTTGTCATCCCACCCACCCCTAGCGTGTACCTGTGCCTGCGCTTTATCGAACATGTCGGGTGTAGGCGTCTTCAAGGCGCTCTCTTCCATCTGGGCCGTATCGTCAATATTAACTGCATGCAGGGAGCTTTCAGAAAGAAAATTGTCGTAGATGGAGCGTGCCTCTTTCTTCAGCTGATGGGGGACATGTGCGATAGTTTTAGGGTGATATTTGCCTTTGATTTTCTCATTAAGACTAAAGATTGTATGATAGCTTGTTTCTTCCATGGAATAAAAAAAATTAATAATTGGTAACTAATAAACTCGCAATTGCAAGAAATATTCAGAACTGTGAGCTATAAACTCATAATTGCGAAAAATTCAGAACTAAAAAAAATAAATAAGTGCAAAAAAAGTCAGATTCGAGTAACAAAATCACAATTGCGAAAAATAGTCAGAACTGAATTCTCGCAATTGTGAGATTCAGAACTGAGTAATAAACTCACCATTGTGAATAACAGTCAGAACTGTGAGCTATAAACTCACAATTGCGAAAAATAGAACTGAGTAAAACTCGCAATTGCGAAAAATAGAACTGAGTAATAAACTCACAATTGCGAAAAATATTCAGAACCGAGTAATAAACTCGCAACTGCAAAAAATATTCAGAGCTGAGTAAAACTCGCAATTGCGAAAAATAGAACTGAGTAATAAACTCACAATTGCGAAAAATAGTCAGAACTGAGTAAAACTCGCAATTGCGAAAAACAGTTCTATTTTTCGCAATTGCGAGTTTTACTCAGTTCTGACTGAGTAATAAACTCGCAATTGTGAGAAATTTTCAGAACTGTGAGCTATAAACTCATAATTTGCAAAAAATAGTCAGAACTGAGTTATAAACTCGCAATTGTGAGAAATATTCAGAACTGAGTAAAACTCGCAATTGCAAAAAATAGAACTGAATAATAAACTCACAATTGCGAAAAATATTCAGAACCGAGTAATAAACTCGCAACTGCAAAAAATATTCAGAGCTGAGTAAAACTCGCAATTGCGAAAAATAGAACTGAGTAATAAATTCGCAATTGCGAAAAATAGAACTGAGTAATAAACTCGCAATTGTGAGAAATATTCAGAACTGAGTAAAACTCGCAATTGCGAAAAATAGAACTGAGTAATAAACTCGCAATTGTGAGAAATATTCAGAACTGTGAGCTATAAACTCGTAATTTGCAAAAAATAGTCAGAACTGAGTTATAAACTCACAATTGTGAGAAATAGAACTATGAGAAACTCACAATAGCGAAAAAGTCAGAATTATAAGATATAAACTCGCAATTGCAAGAAATATAGTAGTCAACATTTGAAGTGGATCAAAACCTTTTCAAAGTTGTCCTAAAACCTTCCTCTTAGGACAACTTAGTTCTTAGGACAATTTTGATTAACTTTTGTTGAATACTGTAGTAAAGAAAAATAAAAAAAACAAGAATTCCACGTTTACACAATTGCGTGTTTATAAACTCACCAAATATAATTGAGCAATTGAGTTTTTCTCAGAAATGTGAGATTCTCGTAAATTGAGTTATAAAGTTACAACTGCCTTATCTACTTTTTGTTCCGTGGCAGAAACAAGCTTCCATCATGCAGTCAGATCATACAGAGAAGAATTAAAGATGCAGGTGACAAACATTCCAAAAACGCCACTTCTAGCAAATATACAATTCTGGGATGGAATGGAGCCTACTGGTTTATAAGCAGGACTACTAACACAACGAAAGATACCTTATCTGTCTTTGTTTAATGGCATCATAAAATTATTACCTAGACTACACAAGTCCACTGAAGTAACCTGGTTTCTCCTCAAAGGCACAATGATTCAATTCTTTCAAAATCAAACCAGCAACCTTCCAGTTCCAAGCTATGACTTTTACCCACCAGATTGAGCTCAGGGTCAAACCATTAAATAAGGTGCAAGTTCCTGTTTTACTCTAAGATCAAGCAATCTTGTGCAACATTCTAGTTTTGTTTCATTGGATCACTTGCTTATAGGAGAGTTATGCAGAGCGAGTCTGCTATTGTGCCTGTGAAAGATAGCTTAGATCCCCGAGATAGCTTCAAGAAGACTGTCGTGCCCTATTCGTTTGAGTTAGAGTCTGCAAAAAATGCTGAAGTGCAATTATTAAGACGCCGTGCATTTTACATGACTGCAATATCTACACATTCAATATATACACACACATTTCTTACTCATTTTAAGTCATAACGTATATATAAAAAAATCCAAAAAAATTATTTCTTGGTTTTAATGGGATTTTTTCCACCTTTTTAAAAATGAGATTTTCAATTCCCATGCTAATATAAAAAGTCTTTGCATACCTCTTCCAATCTCGTAGGTGGGATTTTCTTGAACTTTTCACAGGCTTGGTAGAACAGGATATTCTCGGCACTCACCTCTGATTTGAGAAACTCCTGAGAAAAACCAACACACTTCAAAGATTTACACATGCAATTTAAAGAAGCTCTAGGTGTAAATTATGTGCCTTTATGACTGAGTACTTCCCTTTGGCCAGTACCTTTGTGAAGTAAACTGCTTGGACTTGAGTAAGAAAGTCTAAATTTTATTATGCTAATGCATACTGCCAAATGACATTAAAAAAATAGTGTTATTTTTTATTTGACAGTATATCAGACAAAAAGTGAAATCCATATCTCTTGTAACATATCTCTAATAGCACACCTTCAACAAGCTGTACGATTTTCTTACACCGGGAACAACAAGTCGGCACACCATGACTAAAAGTTTGCCAAGAAGTATTTCCTACTAAAACACTGTATTTGACATAATGGGTGTTGAAGTTTTTCTACCTATATGGCAAACGGGAAGACAGCAGCCTTATTTCATTTTGCTAGCAGTGAAGTACCCCTTTAATTTTAAGGTTAGAGGTTTATTGATATCACTAACCCCCATAAAGATACAGACAGGTCAGGTCAAATTTTTTATATCGCACTTTTCACAATACACATTCTTTTAAAGCAGCTTTACAGAAAATAATGTTTATAATAACTTAACATCAGCAGATTAGCAGATTAGAGCCGGATGGTAATATATAGTTACATTTTGTGACTATACAATCAATTCAAGTATGTGAATAAATAGGAGTGCATTAAATAAAATAGGAGAATATATTGCACTAAACAGTGTTGTGGTAAGACGTCTGAAAACTTACGGTAAAGTATCGCACACCGACATGGTCTTCAAGCAGCCGTTCGAAACACACCGCCCAGCTGACCACCCGACTGGCTGGACCATCAGCGCCCTGACCACCACCTGACCTGCTTGAGCTCTCTGATAGGCTGGAGCTGCTGCCACAGCTGGATAACTTGAGGTTTAGCTCTGTACAGAAATACAAGGGTGAATTGAGTGATAGACATGATGCACTGGGTGACACATCACAAGACTGATGTCACAGCAAGTTCTACAGCAGGCCTGTCGCCATTATTCATTAACTGTACGATTTTGGACGAATTGCACTGTGAGATAACTGCAAGAATTGCCATCCAAATAAGCAATGTTTCAGCACTTATAGAAATGGCATCAAATGTAAAATGTCATGTCTACTTTTCTGGTGAAAGAATAAAGAATAAAATAAAAAAAAAAAATTAAACAAGGTTTGTGGACTTAATCAGAATGCATAATATAATATAATATAATATAATATAATATAATATAATATAATATAATATAATATAATATAATATAATATAATATATAATATAATATAATATAATATAATATAATATAATATAATATAATATAATATATATATAATTAATATAATATAATTAATATAATATAATATAATATAATATAAATTTTTAAATGCATTATAGTGAATCATGTAGGCCTTTTTATAACGATTATTATTAGGGATGTAACGATATTATCAATATCGTGGTATCATGATAGCAAAATTGTCTCTATATCATTGTGGTCACACAACTGTGTGAAAATGTTTTCCAAGCAAAGAGTGTATTTTTTTAGCCCAGTGGAGCAGAACGAAGGGAAGTGGTAACTAGGGTTAGGAACTGAGAACCAGTTCCTATCCAGAACGAAGTGCTTATCCTTTAACAGAGACGTCTCACCTCATGAAGATTGTAACAATGAATGCACTGAAAAGCCCTCGAACTACTCATATGTCAATGCAGAGAGAGAGAAAAGATCGCGTTCTCGATTTCATCACGCATACAAATCGAATTCCTAAATGACAAAGAATTACCTGTGTAGGCTATATTAAACCACTGAAAATGCGACATTCAAATCTGCTTCATATACTGTGTGTTTGAAAAGATTGTATCATTATTTCTGTTACAAATATTCCAATTATATAAGTATACAAAAGTTTATTATTCTGATAAACGCTGATGTCTACGTTATAGGGCTGAACGATTTTGGAAAATAATCTAATTGCGATTATTTTTACCAATATTGCGATTTAATGTGTGATTATTTTGTAAGCTCTTTATCTTCTGTATTATTCAACAAAGATAAGCGATAAATCATTGTAGGGGTGGAAATCTTTAGACACCTCACAATTCAATTCTGATTCTGGGAGCCGCAGTCCAATTCCAAAACGATTCTTGATCTTTTTTTCTTATTGATTAGTCTTATTAATAAAACTTTTTTTTATTATTATTATTTAAATTACATATGTAATAAGTACTTTTGAATAAACTAATAAGACAGGGCTTAGATTAATCAGGATTAGGCCTTCGTTTAATTAGGACATCAAAGTAGGTTTTATAAACGTGCCTAAGAAAAAAAAAAACATTACTGGTGTGCGTCTTGAGACAAAACATTGGCATTGATATATTTTAAGATCTGTCAGTGCAAGCTGCTTTCAGTTAAGACAGTTCAAACATTTATTTTAGTCTGGGACTTAAGCCTTGTCTGTGAAACCGGGGGTAAAGCTACTAAATAAAAAAAGAGGGAAAAAAACAAAAACAAAAAAACACCACCATTACAAGCAATAAACAAACAGTGCTTTCAGTATTTAAAAGTATCCAATTTTCCTTTCAAGAGCTGTGATTTCTCTCTTTCTCAGCTTTACCATTTATTATTGATGAATTCACTGATGCACGTATCTCTTTTGAAATATAAGATGTTGTTTGTCCTATTTGATCCCTTAAGACATAACTGACTGTGTTTACTGTACATTAATTTCGCATCATAAAAGCATTTTGAGATGCAAGTATATTTAACCACTTAAAAGGAGTCACGCTCAGTCGCATGACCGAGCATTCTTCACAAAGCGTGCATCAGCATTTGAAATAGACATAACAACATAACTGAGGCAGCGTATTGTACAACACAATATTAGATAAATTAAACAAACTGTGCTTTCCTGTAGGCCAGGCATATACGTAGTGTGCCAAGTTGATGTTACCTCTGCAGACTGCTTACCACTCTCGCGTGTCACGTGACGAGCGTGTAAGTCTTTGCAGTTAAAAAAAAAAAAAAAAAATTGCATTGTCATAGTGCGAGATTATCGCAAATGCGATTAATCATTCAGCCCTACTACATTACAGATCAAAACAGAAATCATCACCTTTTGAAAGTGCTTCAAATAATGACTGTATCAATCGCATTGTTACGCCACTAGGTGGCAACAAATTACTGTTAAAACGGCATCTATCACTGAATCATTCTTTCAGAAACAAGTGAAGTCTTTATGAATCCAACTTACAAAAATATTCAGTATCACCTGTCTGGATCTTACATGTGTTCAAGCATTTTTTTGTGTTAAATTTGTGGTAACACTTTACAATAAGGTTCATTTGTTAACATTAATGTATTAACATGAACTAACCATGAGCAATACATTTGTTACTGTATTTGTTCATCTTTGTTAATGTTAGTTTGCAGTGCTGTAGAAATGCAGTTCATTATTAATGTAGTTAATTAACGTTTACTAATGAACCTTATTGTCTTAAAGCTTAAGTGAATTTGTTGAGATTAGCAGTCTGTTAAACTCATTTAAGTAAAATAAACAAAAAGGACTGTTTGAGTTGAGTGTTGTGCATTTGTTTCCCTTACTACTATTTTTTTGGTTGTTTAATATTTTTTCCTTATTATGAAAACTGAAAACACTACACTGGAAGTTACCGTTTCAAACTGACAAAGTCTTTTTTTTTTTTTTTTTAAATATTGCAATAAATATCATATTGTGGGCTTTATATTGAGGTATTATCGTACCGTGAGATTTTGATATCGTTACATACCTAATTATTATATTACACAGTAGTGGCCAAAAGTGATGTCCAGAGGGGATTTTTGCTTTTTATGACCCCACAAGTTCGATTAAATGATCTAAATATGAGGAAAACACTTTATATTTTTAAAAATATTTTAAATGTGAAGGAAAAACTAAATGCTAAACCTCGTTAAGGGATTTATCTGACAATTATTTGAAAAAAAAAACAAAAACAAGCTAACTACAGCTACAGGTTTTATTTTACAATGCAAAAAAGATGCATAGGAAAACAAAAAGCTCACAGGAAATAACATACACTGACTACAACATAATCAGTTATTAATATATGGTTCTCTCTTGTTTTTGCGAGTGTTGATAATTTCTCTGTATGACAGCCTGGCCAAAAATAATGTCTGCACAATTTTTGGCCACTGCTGTTTATTATTATTTCACGTATTAGGCTTATGACATGAACAAAACAGAATTAAACTGTTAATTGCAATTATATATATGACAATGAATTGTGAGCACAAGGTTCATGATGGTGACAGCCATGCTTATTCTACAATTTAAAGAAATGAAACTTACCGCCATCAGAAACTGCCTGGGTCTGCAAGAGCAAACAAACACACACAATCAATCTACCATGAAATCAATGGGGCCTGTAGTATCATAGTCATGAATTAAGCAAGTAATACATCACAGGAAATAACATTTTAACAGCTGCATGTTTTTTTTTCTCAGCTCACACAGGAAATGGGTGTGTTCGGCATTAAAGGTTCATTCGGAGACATGACATGGCTCTTCAGACAACATGTCACATTTGAGCGAGGTGTTAATAGTGAGGTTCGCTTTCAACTGACCCTCTCTGCAACACGTCTGTGGGATTGAAAGTCTCATTGCCATGGAAACAATCCGGAAACCTGATTGAGAAATGCTAATTTTCTCTGTGGCTCAACGTGCATTTGTTTTTTCTTCTTCATATCCACAGGTTTACCAAGCTACCGAAATAAAATCACACCATACATGTTTTTATAAGAAGCTAATTATAATTATTGCAGACTAACCTGTAAGCCTATATAAAAATAGAAAATTAAATTAAAAAATAAGGTTTCAAAAGAGGGTTATCTAAATAAGGACATTTATTACACTACAGCCTAAACCTAAAAGAAATTTTACCTGTTGAATTTTTTGTATTATTTTTCTTTTCTTTCCCACATTTATAAAGTTGGCAAACACTTTCATCCAAAGCAACTTACACTGCATTCAAGCTATAATTTTATCAGTTTATGCATTCCCCTGGAATTGAACCCGTGACCTTGGTGTTATGAGCGCCAGTTATTACAAAGCCTTTGAAGATATCCCTAGAGTTGTTCAAAAGTAATTTCAGATTAGATAAAATCTTGAAGATTCTGAAATCAAATTAGACCACAAAATCTTGGTTTTGGTCTGGATCAAACTGTCAATTTGTGTTGTTCGGAAAAAAAAAAAAAAAAATTATATATATATATATATATATATATATATATATATATATATATATATATATATATATATATATATATATATATATATATATATATATATATATATATATATTTTTTTTTTTTTTTTTTTTTTAAATACATACATCTTTTAAAATATATATATAAAATTATATATATATAAATGTATATAATTATATATATTTTAAAAGATATAAATAAAATATATTTTTTTAAATATATATATATATTAATAAAATTATATAAAATACTTTAAATTATATATAAAAAAAAAATATATATATATATATATATATATATATATATATATATATATATATATATATATATATATATATATATATATATATATATATATATATATATATATATATATATATATATATATATATATATATATATATATATTTTTTTTTTTTTTTTTTTTTTTTTTTTTTAACCATAAAACAATGCCCCGAACAGCTGTCAGAAAACAAAAATATTATTTAATTTTTTTTAATCACTCACTGTATATAAACTACATTGCCACAATCAAAGATGAAAAACTGCATGCTTTATTGAACATATTTGTTTATTTTAGTTGTGGGTCACATGAGGGGCTACGGAAAACCTAAGGGGACATGGTGATGGGATAAAAAATTAATTTTAATGCTTTTATGTTCCCTCAAAACTTGAGAGTTCTTCGCGAATGAACGCCAAGTTTCTTGGGGGAACACAAAAGCATTAAAATATATGATTTCTATCCAATTTCATATTTCTTTCCGTCACCATGTCCCTTTAATGCCTCCGTAGGGATCTGATTGTTTAAAGGAATTAAAAATGGAAGGGAATGTTTACTTATTTATGTTGTTTTCTTTCTCTTCATATAAAACACTTAAAGTGACCTACACTGACTCTTTCACCTGTTGTTCTTTACTAGTTGCCTACATTGTGAAATATGACCCCATTTAGAGCACTAGTAATCTGGATTTGCTAATCTGAAAAGGTGTGAATCTGGATCGGGGGATCCAATCAAATTGCTTTGAAAAAACAGCACAAAAGTAAGATGGATTACCAGATCCTGGATAGCAAAACAGATTTAACTTTTTGAAAAACTGGGCCTTGGACTAGTCAAACAAGATAACCAGAAGAAAACATATGTAATGTAACAACACCAACACATCAGAGTATTAATATACAAAATATTAATCATATTTGCCCTTGAAGACATCCCAAAAGCAATTTCATCAACTTCTAGGGACAATTTTGTCCAAAACTAAACATTTCGCAAACACAAAGTCCTCTCTGACTCATTGTGGATGGAAAACGGACCAGGACACAAGCCAACAGAAGAAAACATCTGTACTGAATCAACAGCAACACATCAGAGATTCCTCAGAGCAAACGGCCGGCTTTGCCAGAAGCTGAATTTTGCAGCGGTCAACCACTTTCTGGACTGAATATCTTGTTGAAATTGTAATTTTGATGCAAGGTTAAACACATGATCATGATCCCACAATAAAGCAACTCTTGCCACACACACACACCCATAAAAACGAGCCAATCAGTGAAGCAGCAGAAGAGTAAGAAACAGGCCTGAACCCAACTCACCATCTGACCCGCTGGCACTGCCAGAGTCTTCATCGTCTTGGACATGGCCACATCAGGATTGGGACGAGCGTGCCCGCACTGACGACGTCTCTCTCCAAACTGCTTCCCTCTACAGCTACGCTGCCTGCCAACCCTCTTTCTTACAGCTCTGTCACTTCCTGTTTGAAAGGGAAGTCCTACCATAGCAACACACCGCAAGAGGAACTGTGGTTGCTCACTAAAACCTCTTTCTTGACTGTAAGCAGCCCTTTGTGTGTACGAGGCCCAAGCAGCAGCCCACCTAACCCTGCACCTATCCATTCAAATGAACAGAGCAATGAGAATTAAATAAACGACCACAGCGGATAACCTCAACCTGTTAGGAGCCACAAATGAACTTAAGCAGTACAACCCACCAGTTTCGTATGGAAACATGCCAAACAGGCCTGAGAACCTGCAATGACATGGACATTTTCACTGTGCATGTGGAGAGAAATTAAAGGGTTAGTGCACCCAAAACTCTCCCTCGTGTCGTTCCACATCCGTAAGACCTTCGTTCATCTTCAGAACACAAATTAAGATCTTTTTGATGAAGTCTGAGAGGTTTCTGTCTCTCCATAGAGATCCAACGCAACTACCACTCCAAGATCCAGAAAGGTAGGAATGGTATCATTAAATTTCTCCATGTGACTCAAAAAGTGGCTTAAACTCAATTTTATGAAGTGACGGGAGTGCTTTGCTCAAAAAACATAATTTACCAATTTGCTTACAAAATATACTGATCTGCAATGCGCGTTCACAAGAGCTTCAAGACGCAAGCGTTTTGTGTTCAGACTCGTGCATCAACTCAACACATATGCACGGGTGTTCACGAGAGCATCACAACGCGTGTCGTGTCGTGCGCGTCAACAATGCATGAGGGTTCACGAGAGCATGCATGTTGTGTTCAGACTCGCACGTTAACTCACTGCACATGCGCGAGTGTTCACGAAAGCATCACGACACGTTTTGTGTTCAGACTCGCACGTTAACCCACTGCACATGCGCGAGTGTTCACGAGAGCTTCGCAATGCATGCATGTTGTGTTCAGACTCGCACGTTAACTCACTGCACATGCGCGAGTGTTCACGAGAGCTTCGCAATGCATGCATGTTGTGTTCAGACTCGCACGTTAACTCACTGCACATGCGCGAGTGTTCACGAGAGCTTCGCAATGCATGCATGTTGTGTTCAGACTCGCACGTTAACTCAATGCACATGCACGAGTGTTCACGAGAGCTTCGCAATGCATGCATGTTGTGTTCAGACTCGCACGTTAACTCACTGCACATGCGCGAGTGTTCACGAGAGCTTCGCAATGCATGCATGTTGTGTTCAGACTCGCACGTTAACTCAATGCACATGCACGAGTGTTCACGAAAGCATCACGACACGTTTTGTGTTCAGACTCGCGCAACAACGCGCATGCGTGAGGATTCACGAGAGCATCATGTAGCATGCGCGTGTTGTGTTCATGCGAGAGCTGACATTGTTGCGTGAACACACTTTGGTTTATTATTTTTTAAGTAAAGTGGTAAATTATGTTGTTTTTTTGCACAATCAAAGCACTCGTCACTTCATAAAATTGAGTTTAAGCCACTGGAGTCACATGGAGTACTTTAATGATGTCATTTTCCTACCTGTCTGGACCTTGGAGTGGTAGATCCATTGGATCTCTATGGAGAGACAGAAACCTCTCAGACTTCATCAAAAATATCTTAATTTGTGTTCTGAAGATGAACCAGGGTCTTATGAATGTGAAACAACTTGAGGGTGAGTAATTATTGAAAGAATTTTCAATTTTGGGTGAACTAACCCTTTAAACAATGTGTCATACTGTGATGTCACACATGCAGTGAATGAGAACAGACAGATTACTGTGGAAAATATGAACTTCATTAAATTACATGTTAATGTCAAATATAAATAATAATGTCAAATATGGGTTGAAACAACTCAGCATTTTTTTTGAGTGTACGTTTAAAATTTTTGCTTGCCTTATTAAAAAAAAAAAAAATCTTGCTCTATTGGGTCAACTGTATTTTTTAATAACAATAGATTTTTATAACAGTCTCTCCGTTAGCAAGAAACAAAAATCAGTACGTATTTTGTACGAAATTTAAAGGACAAAAATAATAAAAATGTCTGGACACAAATCTAAAGTATATTTATTGTATTTAAAAAATACATTTAAACAAATGCGTGTGTATTCATACTGATTTTCTTGCTCACCTGATACTCGCTCGAGCGCATCTTGAGGACGCGACTCTTGCTGAACTTTATCTGTAAAGATGCTCCTCTGGCCAGCCGACAGAAGCTTTGGCTTAGATTTCTTATCGCCACCATAATAATACCTGCAGCCGAGAACACTAGAGACTGAGCGTTTTACCAGTGCAACACGCGTTCAGGTGCACTCGACGCGCCTCAACTTCACACAGGTGAGAGGGGAATCAGCTGACACACATGCGCAGAACGCTCAAAGGACTTTTATATTGCACAACAGTTTGGTATTAAATTAAATTAAATTAAATTAAATTAAATTAAATTAAATTAAATTAAATTAAATTAAAACAAAACTCTGGATCAAAGCTATGCAGAAAGGGTTCAAAATACAGAAAGTTACCATTGCTTTTTTTTTTAACACAATTTTTTTTATTGCTGAGAACAGGAACATACAGAAAAATAAGCATACACAGTACATAAGCAGTACAGAGTACATATGCAACAACAATAACACTAATGAAAGAAACTAAAGTTACCATTGCTGTGATGTGATATATTCTATGCCATCTGCAGGCAACAGAAGTGTCATGTGAGAAAGTGACCCTAGTCTTTACTGGTACATATGGATCTGCCTCCCCCTGCTGACTGGAGAAATCAGCTACAGTACATAGATGAGATGAGATTACAGGTGCTGGTCATATAATTAGAATATCGTGAAAAATTTCATTTTTTTATTGTAAATTATTTTTAAAAATGAAACTTTCATATATTCTAGATTCCCTACATGTAAAGTAAAACATTTCAAAAGTTTTTTTTTTTTTTAATTTGTTGATTAGAGCGTACAGCTCATGAAAGTCCAAAATCCAGTATCTCAAAATATTAGAATATTTACATTTGAGTTTCATTAAGTGACCATCCCTACAGTATAAATTCCGGGTATCTCTTGTTCTTTGAAACCACACTAATGGGGAAGACTGCTGACTTGGCAATGGTCCAGGAGACAATCATTGACACCCTCCACAAAGAGAGTAAGTCACAGATGGTCATTACTGAATGGGGTGGCTGTTTACAGAGTGATGTGTCAAAGCATATTAAATGCAAAGTTGACTAGAAGGAAGAAATTGGGTAGGCAAAGGTGCACAAGCAACAGGGATGACCACAAGCTTGAGAATACTGTCAAGTAAAGCCGATTCAAACACTTGGGAGAGCTTCACAATGTGTTGAATGAAGCCGGAGTCAGCGCATCAAGAGTCACCACACTCAGACATCTTCAGGAAAAGGACTACCAAGCCACTTCTGAAACAGAAACAACGTCAGAAGCATCTTACCTGGGCTAAGGAGAAAAAGAACTGGACAGTGAACAGTGGTCGAAAGTCCTCTTTTCAGATAAAAGTAAATTTTGCATTTCATGTTGAAATCATGGTCGCAGAGTCTGAAGGAAGACTGGAGAGGCACAGAATCCAAGCTGCTTGAAGTCTAGTGGGAAGTTTCTGGAGTCAGTAATGATTTGGGGGCCGTGACGTCTGCTGGTGTTGGTCCATTGTGTTTTATCAAGTGCAAAGTCAATGCAGCCATCTTCCAGGAGATTTTGGAGCACTTTATGCTTCCATCTGCTGACAAGCTTTATGGAGATGCTGATTTCCTTTTCCAGCAGGACTTTAGCACCTGCCCACAGTGCAAAAACCACTTCCAAGTGGTTTGCTGACCATGATATTACTGTGTTTTATTGGCCAGCCAACATGCCTGACCCCTGAATCTATGGGATATTTTCAAAAGAAAGATGAGAAACAGTCGATCCAACAATATACAGATGATCTGGAGGCTCAATAGTGCCTCAGCAGTGCCACAGGCTGATCACTTCCATGCCACACTTCACTGATGCTGTAATTTGTGTTAGGAGCAAGTCATTTGCTGTAATACTGTATGTGCTGCCGACCAAGTATTGAGTGTACAAATGAACATACTTTAAAGAACTTGAACTTTTCTGTTTTGAAAATCCATTTTTTGATTGATCTTAGGAAATATTCTAATATTTTGAGATACTGGATTTTGGACTTTCATGAGCTGTACGCTCTAATCATCAAAATTAAAAAAAAAACAAAAAACTTTTGAAATGTTTTACTTTACATGTAGGGAATCTAGAATATACGAAAGTTTCATTTTTAAAAATAATTTACAATAAAAAAATGAACTTTTTCACGATATTCTAATTATATGACCAGCACCTGTATTTGACCTACGACCTGGCCCATTTGTTACACAGCTAAATCTTGGGGCATTTTTATAAAGTGTTTTCTACGTAGTCCTAGTTAAAAATTATTTTTATACAGTTCAGGGCTGTAACCACCACAGACATTGAGGGGGACACAAAATAATACTTGCTATATTAGGACATTATAAGAGATATACACAAGACAATTTATAATTCCATGGACTAAATAATGGTAGCCTTTAGAAATTATCTCTTTTAATTTACATGTCAAACTAAAACACATAGAAAACCAAACAATTCATTTCATATATGAAGCAGCTCTTCCTGTTTGCTATGATCCTGTGTGCATCACAGTAAGCAAAGTAGTCAGCTGTATATAGAAATATGTTCCTGTCCGCAGGGTCACTGAGGTGATTTGCATTATTATCTGTATGTATCAGTAAATATGCGTCAATCTATGAACAGAGCTCTGCTGTCAGAGACACGCTCACTCCTTCCTCTAATCACACCTGAAGACAGAATATACCAGGTAAAGTACTCTTAATATATATTTTATGTACATTTTAGCAATTTTGTATAAAAGAGAGATTGTGTGTGTCATTTAGGATTCTGTTTTAATATCATTTGTAATAAAATGGAAGATACAGCTTTCTTTACTTCACAAGTTCCTATATTTACTGTTATTTTATTTTATTAAATCTCTCATTAGTTTCTTATGTATAATTAAAGGCCGTTCACACCAAAGAGCGATAACAATAAAGTTTTTTTTTTAAAATGTTCTAAATATAAAAGAATAGAGGCCGTTCACACCAAAGAGCGATAACAATAAAGTTTTTTTTAAAAAATGTTCTAAATATAAAAGAATAGCAGAGTCCGCACCACGACTTTAACGATAATGACACAGAGAAACAATACCGTTGGAATCACTTTCAGAATGATTTTTTTCCAGCTGATGAATGACAAAAACAATGACAGCCAATCAGAATCCATCCTGCTTTAAAGCGCGCAAGAATTTAAAGGTGCTCTGTGTACGTTTTTGACTGTACTAAAGCATGAAAATACCATAATATGTTTGCAGATATTTATTAAACATGCTGAGTTCACATACTTGTTTCTCTGAAAACCATTGCTACAGCCAGTTATTTTACTTTGAAATTTGCGTTCCGTGTCGTAATTTCTGTTTTTGTTTCAGTCTGTGCAAGGCTGCACATTGCCAATTTACCCAACAGCATTTCACCACCCCGGGTTGCTAGTTGGCAGAAAACACATGCAGCGAATTGCAGCCATGGAAGCCAGCGAACAAACTGGGTCAGAGATCGCAGATTCTACCCGACTTAAAAAGCCTCAGCATCTATCTAAAAATCTCTATGAACGGGAGCATATTAAAATGCGATATCAACTCATCATAAATCAATAAATCAACTAATTATCTTACAGTGTGTTAATCTCCTCGTCTTCCAATATCAATTGAGCTCGCTCCTGTTGCATGTCTTCAAACTGGCAACTCGCGAGAGTGTCGAGTCTGAGGAGGATGGGGCAGGGCAAACAATATTTTAAATTTGGACTGCAGTACCCATTTCAACCACTAGCTGTCATTCTTAAATAGAGCTCCTTTAAAGCGGCAGATGACAAGCTTTTGTGGATGCTAATGTAGGCTAGTTACGCTGCATTTGCACGGGCGTCAGCATCAACGCTTGATGGAGGGCATGTCTGAAGCTTCTGTTGACGTGACCGTTATAGTGATAACAGCAAATCACATTACTTTCCAGTGTTGCATGAACGCTATTGGCTAGCGACTGATCTAGGGTGTTTGCATAAAGTGATCTGATTGGCTGACGCCTGCGTTGGTGCTTGCAAAGTTGAGAAATCTACGCGATGGAACCCACAATTCAGTTCGGCAACGCATGATGAAGTCCAATCCGATAGTTCTCAGAAAATGAACTGTAACTTAGTGAATACTAATCACAAAAAAATTAGACTTATATCTAAAGAAACGTTGAAATGTCAGGTTTTAAATTGTGTAAGTCAAATCAAAAACAAAAATTCTGTGTTTATGTAATCTGTATGAAAAGATACACATGTCAGACGCCCATGATTCAGCTCATTATCCGCTAATGCGGCCACGCCCACGGAGGGAGCGCTATTCAGACGCTATTCAGTCAGTGCATGCATACATCGTCCCAATCGTGTATTTATTGTCTTGAAAAGTGTTTATCTGGATGTTAAAGCCATGGTTAGTGACCTCTGGAAGCCTTTGTTAGTTCCTGGAATATCCTGTTCTTCTTTAGATTAATTTGTGGACTAAAGGTGCGCAGAGCGCCCTCCGGCTGCAAGTATGAATTGAAAACACAGTATCCAGCGCTCATAGTGATGACAATAAATATTGAATAAATATTACTCCTCTTTATAGAAAATTGACATAAACATATGAGAATCCATCAAAATTTATCCAAACGTGCATGTTTTTAAGCTAAAAGTCTATATGAAATGCCATAGAGGTAACATAATGATACACATATACACATATACACCATGATGAGCTTGAGACATGATCACAGAGGGTTTTTTCACAGCCTACCTGACTGAAAGAGCTCATTAATATGCAGGTCATTACAACTCATTATGCAGTTCTTTTGTCTTCTCAGGTGAGAATCACCCATTATTCATGATGATTCACGCCTCCATGCATACTGTGTTTCTTGACAAAAAGTGTCTTACAAAAACTAAATCAATATATTGTTATAAATGAACGAGTAGGCAGGATAATTTTTACATTATTTTGAAGCAAAAACTCTAGTCTACAACCTCCAATACCCAGAAGTCTTGTGAACACATATTTAATATATTTTTTTGTCCTTATTTCAGTGACTTAAGTTTTTTGTTTTTTCAATAACCACGCATAAATGTTCTTCCTTCAAAAATATAAACATGTACATACATGTTCCTCACATATTATTATAGCCTAGTTTGTGCTGAATACAGTGTAATGACACTTTTTCCATTAATATGTTTATGAACAACTGAAAAAAGCACAAATGTCAGGGCATGTCAAAACTTCTCCAGGGCCCCGAAAATCCTCAGAGGGTTAAAAGTAAATGAGAAGCGTTAACGCCGACACCCCATGCGAATGCAGCGTTATCGTTCCTGGTGTGAACGTGCGTTAAAGTGAAAATAAAATGTAAGAGCAGACACTGAGAAAAATAAACAATGACTCGTATGTACCATATCTTTCTTGATTTTGTATTTTTAAGGCCTAAATCATATTCCTGTCATGTTAGGACGAGGGACCATGAGAGTGTTTGGCGAAACACTGCTCATCATCACCTGTCTTCATCTCTGTAAGTATTTCTATGCATGGTTTTCTACACTTAGTTTAAAACACTTCACACAATGAAAAGAAAATGTTTCAATTATGCCTGTTCGTATGGAACCAAACCTGAAGTTAGGGTTGCTCGATTATGGTAAAAAATCATAATCATGATTATTTAACATGATTATTGGTGGGTGATATTTCATGATACGAGTAATTTTAAATGTCTGTGAAATTTCACAATTTCCAATACTTTAGCAAAAACTAATAGGCTACTAGGTTAATTAATGTAAGTAAAAGAAAACTAGTAAACAGCAATACAATAAGAACAAAGAAACTAAATTACATTTGTTATTTGTAAAATAACACTGCTGTATACATTAAATATAGACTAATCCTTATTAAAACTTCAGTTTATTCATTCAAGAGCAGTGAGTGATTTTATCTTTGTCTTTTGTTGTTTTATTAACAATAATAACTGCAGCAGGTTTATTAGGCTGCTGTCACTTTAAGAGCTAAGGCACAGATCCAATATACTGTTACACACGCGCTCTTTCTCAGTGTTTACATTCACTTAAGACATAACCAACTGTGTTTATGAGAATACTTACCAAAATGTCATTTTGCCATATTCGTGTGTAGGCTATTTGACCGTTTACACGCGTATCTGAAACCCACAGTATACTTTGCTTATGCGTCTTGGAGCTCGCGCACAGAAGGCCACCTATCATTCGCGGCTTAATAAAGCAAAGTTAATTGGAGCACGTTAATACTATTTCAGAAAAAAAAATACTATTTCAGTCTTTCTACTTAAAAATGTCATATTCAACTCAATTTGTTACTTGCCAATCCGTTTCTTTGTAATTACGGAGTGAAAATGTCCACATTTTTTTCAGCGTCGTTTTTTATTAACTTTTAGGTTTTTAGTATTATTTCATTTAGTTTGCTATTTTAGTACTTCAACAAACTAAACGAAAATGAGAAATGCATTGGCAACTAGCTATAATAAAATATGTTTAAAAATGTTTACAATTTATTTTATTTTAGTCTTTTTTTTTTTTTTTTTTTTCATTTTTTATGATTTTAGTTTGTTAACGATAAGTTACAAAAACTTACAAGGATACCTACTTAAAGTTCATTTTTATGTTTTTAATCATCTTATGAACTACAAAACAATCGCAGAAATGTTCATACCCATTGCTATTATACGTGCTGATGCTTTCCCAACAAAATGATGTCACATCCTAGAGGATTGTGTCTTTTTTTAAGTTTGAGATAAAAGACAAACAGAATGAGAAAATCAAGAAACATTTTTTAGTAATAGTTTATCCCTATGTTTACCAACTGCTAAATGATAAACGAAAACAAACATGATTTCCATCTTTAAATATTGTGAGGTTAATATTTCATCCTCTCTCTTTTTCTCTCAGTAGGTCAAGGCAGTGGACAATCTGGAACATGTAAACCGGATAACTGTTTCATTTGTTGGAACAATACCATTTCAAATAACTGCTCCAATGGTCAGTAATCTTTCATCTTCTTATAAATTAAAACTATATTAAAATGCATCCGGTTGTGTACAAAAATTAGTGGACACGTGTTTTAAGATTAGCTTTTTTTGTAATCAACTACAAATCACAAATTTATGAAAATATAGAAGTATAAAATATATAAACAGAAAAACAATGAAGTTTATGAAAATTAGTTAAATCTATCTCTTTTACCCAGGTGTTCCAGAAAACTGCACGAAAAAAGGTACAATTAATGCCTGAAATACACACTGATCAAATCAATGCTGCTGATTGATCCTCATAAAGAATGTTTTTCCATATTTTAGATCTAATTTGAAAATGTATGTAATGTATGACTTTTGACCTTTTGCTCTCCTTCCCAGATTTAAATGTGACCACGGAACCCGCCTCCCCAGTCGATGAGGGTTTAGACGTGACCGTGACCTGCACTCATGATCTTCCCAACGGCTCCATCAGCTGGCTGAAGAACGATGAGTTACAGGAAGGAGAAAATAAAAAAACATTTCAGATCGAGATTATTTTGAAGGACACAAACATCAGCTGTAAGGTTAAAAGTGCTTGTGGGGACTTGAACTCTACTATAACCATTAAAGTAAAAGGTGATTATACTGCTCCTAAATTCTGTTTGTTATATATATTTTTTGACACTGTGAAGCATTTGGGATTATATCATAAAATACTAGTAAATAACGTCAATAATTCTAATATTAATAGTAATAAATACTAATTAATTTTTACATTTTTATTTGTAATATGTTATGGTTTTATATAAAATATCTTTAGATTTTATACAAACATATATTTATATACATACACACACACAAACACACACACACACACACACACACTATCGGTCAAAAGTACAATACAATAAAAATTGTAAAATATTACAACCCGAATTCCTGAAAAGTTTTTTATTTGAATAAAATGAAAACTAAAAGACTTTCACATCACTTAAACCACTATTTTATTCACAATAGAACATAGAATGTTTAAACTGAGAATGTTTACAATTTTATGCACAAAATTTCAAATTTGATGCCTGCTACGGGTCTTGAAATAGTTGGGACGGGGGCATGTTTACCATGGTGTAGCATCTCCTCTTCTTTTCAAAATAGTTTGAAGACATCTGAGCATCGAGGTTATGAGTTTCTGGAGTTTTGGTGTTGGAATTTGGTCCCATTCTTGCCTGATATAGGTTTCCAGCTGCTGCAGAGTTCGTGGTCATCTTTGACGTATTTTTCGTTTAATGATGCGCCAAATGTTCCCTGTAGGTGAAAGATCTGGACTGCAGACAGGCCAATTCAGCACCCGGACTCTTCTACGATGAAGCCATGCTGTTGTAATAGCTGCAGTATGTGTTGTTGCTCTATATGTATAAGTTACTCTAAAACATTTATGTACCTTTCAGCATTCATAGTGCCTTCCAAAACATGCAAGCTGCCCATACCGTATGCACTTATGCACCCCCATACCATCAGAGATGCTGGCTTTTGAACTGAACACTGATAAGACGCTGGAAGGTCTCCCTCCTCTTTAGCCCGGAGGACACGGCGTCTGTGATTTCCAACAAGAATGTCAAATTTGCACTTTGAAACAGTCCATTTTAAATGAGCCTCGGCCCACAGGACACGACCGCGCTTCTGGACCATGTTCACATATGGCTTCCTTTTTGCATGATAGAGCTTTAGTTGGCATCTGCAGATGGCACGGCGGATTGGATTTACCAACAGTGGTTTCTGGAAGTATTGCTTGGCTCATTTAGTAATGTCAGTGACACAATCATACCGATGAGTGATGCAGTGTCGTCTGAGGGCATCCAATAAAGGTCTTTGGCCTTGTCCCTTATGCACAGAGATTTCTCCAGTTTCTCTGAATCTTTTGATGATGTTATGCACTGTAGATGATGAGATTTGCAAAGCCTTTGAAATTTGACATTGAGGAACGTTGTTTTCCACAATCCTTTCACGTTCTTTTTCACAGCTCTGCCCATCTTTACTTCTGAGAGACATCCCTTTTATAGCTAATCATGTTAAAGACCTGACATCAATTAACTTAATTAGTTGCTAGATGTTCTCCCAGCTGAATCTTTTCAAAACTTGCCAACTTTTTTGAGAGCTGTAGCAGGCATCAAATTTGAAATGAGCTCATTTTGTGCATAAAATTGTAAATTTTCTCAGTTTAAACATTTATGTTATCTATGCTCTATTGTGAATAAAATATTGGCTCATGTGATTTGAAAGTCTTTCAGTTTTCATTTTATTCAAATTTAAAAAAACATCCCAACATTTCCGGAATTCGGGTTGTACAAAATATTTTATTTCAAATAAATACTGTTCTTCTGAACTTTCTAATCATCAAAGAATTCAGATAGAAATATTTGGACAGGCAGTATTTCTAATGTCACTCTTGTTTTCTTTCTGCTTACAGCTGCAAATAATATGATGATTATAATGATTTGTGTCGGGGGAGCGGCTGCTCTGCTTATGCTGTTTGCCGTAGGCATGAAGATCGTGCTGAGGAGAGGACAAGGTACATCTATAAACTTCTGCCAGTAAACATCTGCACGTTTCTCTACTGTATTTCATGCCATCTCCCTCTTTCTCTCTCTCAGTTCAGAGTCAGGCCAGGAAGAGACAAAGACAGCAGAACATGGAGAACATCCACAGCACTGTGAACACCGTCACCAGCTACTACTGAGATTGAGTTTTCCTACAACTGAAGAACCCTGATTTGGTCTGAAGTCTCGAGCCGTTTCATTTGCACACTCAAAAAATGAGTGTTTGGACTTTTATGTTACTTCCCATCTCGAGTGCCATGTTTGTAGTTCTTTGTAGTTTTTCTTGTTGATTAGTCTGATTGTTCCCAAGTGTGTCTTGTTAGTCAATTAGCTCCCTGTGTGTGTGTATATATATATATATATAGTATATATATAGCCCTTGGCTAGTAATTACTTTGAAACCACTAGAAAAAGGCTGTTATATAGTATGAAAGTAATCTGGATGTACAACATCCGCCATGTTGTCATTATCATGTGACCTACCAGCATCAGTTGTCGCTTCACTGCCATTCATAAATCCTCTCCCGTGGCCTCATGAGATTGTAAAGTATCCATCATATGCACACTTCAGAATCTCGTCAGAAGTAGTAGATCATCCGGGGACTTTTATACTGTGAATTCAGACATACTTCTTTTGTCACATACTGTTATGTCACATATAGTAGTGACATATGCGATTTTGGATGCAGCCCTGGTGTTTCTTTTGTTCTTCGTCAGTCTATGTGTGTTCCTGTTGCCAGTATTTCCTGGTTCTCAGTGTTTCTGTCTGTGGTTTATAATGTTTGTTTGGTTAGTAAAAACCTCTGCTACATTTAGATCCGCTTCTCATCTGCCATCTCTTCTTCTCCTGCTTCTTTACATGTTCAGACTCATTTTAACCAACTGCCTTTCTACAGCTAGCCATATTTAAACAATATTCATACTTTTTAACTGAATAAATTTCACAATGAACAGATAAATGCTTAAATGAAGTTATTTGAATAAATGCACTTTAAAAAAAATATATAATTATTTCAATAAAATAATAATAAATAGCCTAAACTATGCCATGACTGAGTGTATCTTAACACTTATTTATGTATGACTGACAAATTTGCATCACATTAAAGCCTATTATGCCCATTATCACAAGATGTAATATAAGTCTCTGGTGTCCCAGAATGTGTGTGTGAAGTTTCAGCTCAGAATACCCCACAGATCATTCATTTATTGCATGTTGTAAATGCCCATTTTTGAGTGGAAGGAAAAACATGCTGTTTTTGTGCATGTATCTTTAAAAGCAAATGAGCTGCTGCTCAGAGCCTGTACAGCTTGTGTCTCAGATACTCTGCCAAAAACGAACAAAACATCTGTTTGGTTTTAATGATCATCTCTATTGCGGCCATTCTCACATGTCACTGCAGTTCTTCATCATCATGAATGTTATTATTTGCATGCGTTTTAAAGCCGTAACAGTTTAAACTTCTGATATATGGTTTTCTGAGTGCACACATCTGAAGCACGAACACACAAAGTTCACATAAACAGTCGATTATGTCTGTGAATGTAAACAGCAAGTAAAGAAATGGCATGTGTATATAGATCTGTGTATTAATGTAATATATGGTTCCTACTGCTGTTAATATGAATCAAACATTAAAAGAAAAACAGAAAATCACTCACTGCTCTTGACTGAATAACTTTAGTAGCTTTAATAAGAATACATTTCTTACATGAATGCTGCTTTTAAATGCTACAGTTCGATTGGAGAGACTGTTTATGATTTATGAGGATTATAAAAAAAGGAGTGGGTGGATTTTTACTATTATAGGCCGGTTGTTTACACACACTGTGGACACACATCTGTGTTATAAAAGTGAATTTTGCATAATAAGTTCCCTTTAAATTAAAGGCAATTTAATGATTACTTCTATTGCCTTTGAAATATGGTTAAAATACACTGATGAATATACAAGCATTATGCTTAACTAAAAATATACTTTAAAGCATGACAAAAGATTATTAAAACATAATTTCAAATATACTTTAAAGTTGAACATTTACTTTGACATTAGTATGAAGTGCAATTTTTAAAAGTGTGTTGAGAAACAGTGCATTTTACGTACACATATGTAATGCAAGTACAGTTTTTTTAATATATACTTTTAAGATTTGAAGCACATTATAAGCGCAAATTCAATACAATTAAGTGCACTTTTTCACAAGGGTATCCATATTCATTTAGTCTTACTATATGTAAACATTAAGCAGATTTTTTTTTAGTTCTCTGAAAAAGTCATTTAAATTTAATCAAATGTTTTTGTTATGCTCAGCTCTAAAATATTAAATCTAATTTAATGTATTTATTTATTTCAGAAACATAAACTATAATATCATTTTCAATCCAGTAATTGCAAATGACCGAAAACTGAATAAAAATCCACTGGTGAAAGAGTGTTGACCCAGTAGTAGTTAGCAGGGTTAGTAAGTCAGTGTGATTCCTCTCAGCAGCTACTAGAGATAATTCTGGTAAAGTCTCAGTGGGGGTGGGAAGGAGAGAGACGCTAATTCCGTCTTTCCTAATCCTCACTCTCAGTCTTCTACGCTTGTTGAGAGCGTCCAACACAACACAAGCTAACTATCACACTCACAAACACCTGAATATGGGAGAGGGATTGAGATCACAGTGATTTTACACACACATCATCCACAAACCTGCAGAGACAAAGGTAGAATGTAAGACAACCGGAACGGGACAGAAGTCAAGATGGGCGAAGCTCCAAAGGTATGTTTATCACTTTCTCTGTGTCACGGCGGTTTTGGAAGAAGAAGAACTACATTACATGTAACATCAACTATATGCAAATGTATAAACCCCAAATGATCTTAAAAATAAAGATTCTTTAATGACATCACTAGTTCCATAAAGAACCTTTAACATCCATGGAACCACAAAAGGTTCTTTAAGAGTGGGAAAAGGTTCTTTGGATTATTAAAATGTTCTTCACACTAAGAAAAAAATTTGATCTGTTCACTGGAATGTTCTTTGGGGAACCAAAAATTATGACATCACTGTGAAAGCCACTTTTTGGAACCTTTATTTTTAAGATTGTGAGTTTATATGTCCAGAAATCTGGATGAATTCATGCGCTTTAGGTTTCAGTACAATCTATGTTCTGGGACGATTAGCATTGTCTTATATAAAGAAAGAGAGAGAGGCCTAAGCAATCAGAGATGGGTCACATGACCCAGATAAATCTCATTACTGTAAGCCTTGACCACATGAATGGGGTCTGTGTTTTACTGTGAATTAGTCCAATGACAGAGCAATAGTCAACAATTTGAATACAAATATACACTGACGTTGTCTTAAATACATACTTCATGTTCGAGTACATTTGCTGAGGCAAAACGGTGTTTGCTTAATCTGTTCACCTCAGAACAAGAAAAAAGCCAGCTAGTTTACTTACTGCTTGAAGAAGAAGAACATTGTTATTAATGCAAAGGCAAGCATCACTATTATTGCTCATATATGGATTATTAGGGATTTGAATAAACCTGCTATTTTAGTAGGCTATCATTATATAATATTACAGTTTTTATTAATAATTTGAATTCATTTTTATCTTTTTATTTTCTGTTTTAATTTTAGTTAAGTTTTAGTAATTTTGATGTTTTTTGTCATTTTGTTTTTCTATATATATATATATATATATATAGAAGTTTCAGCTCAAAATACCCCATAGATTTTTTTTTATTAATTTTTTTAACTGCCTATTTTGGGGCATCATTAACTATACACTGATTTTTTCAGCGCGCCGCCCCTTTAATTCGCCTGCTCCCTGCCACACAAGCTCTCGACTACATTACAGTGCATTTACAAAGTTCACACAGCTAATATAACCCTCAAATGGATCTTTACAAGATGTTCGTCATGCATGCTGTATGCATGCTTCAAATTATGTGAGTAAAGTATTTATTTTGATGTTTACGTTTGATTCTGTATGAGTTTGAGGCTATATGCTCCGTGGGTAACGGCTAATGCTACACTGTTGGAGAGATTTATAAAGAATGAAGTTGTGTTTATGAATTATACAGACTGCAAGTGTTTAAAAATGAAAATAGCGACGGCTCTTGTCTCCATGAATACGGTAAGAAACGATGGTAACTTTAACCACATTTAACAGTACATTAGCAACATGCTAATGAAACATTTAGAAAGACAATTTACAAACATCACTAAAAATATCATGTAATCATGGATCATGTCAGTTATTATTGCTCCATCTGCCATTTTTCGCTATTGTCCTTGCTTGCTTACCTGCACAGATCCAGACTTTAATACTGCCTTTCCTTGTCTAATGCCTTGAACATGGGCTGGCATATGCAAATATTGGGGGCGTACAAATTACATATTAATGATCCTGACTGTTACGTAACAGTCGGTGTTATGTTGAGATCCGTGTGTTTTCCAGAAGTCTTTTAAACAAATGAGATTTACATAAGAAGGAGGAAACAATGGAGTTTGAAACTCAATGTATGTCTTTTCCATGTACTGAACTCTTGTTATTCAACTATGCCGAGGTAAATTCAAATTTTGATTCTAGGGCACCTTTAAGCTCATGCGCTGCCGTTTCAAAGTGTGTATAACATGTTTTCACTGTTCTTGTTGCATTTACACAGCTTTAACCAGCAGATGTTGCTTTCCTCAGCAGGCTATGTTTCGAGTGAATAGCTAGTGTAATCGATCTAATCTAACAGTGAATTTAGCTGACGTAGTCAATATAGTGAAATAAAAACAACACCTAGTCTTTTTTACTGCAACTTCACAGGAAGCAAGACAATGTTGCCGAAACTAGCGCTGGATACCTGAGGTAATTTTATGTTACACCATTTGCATAATGATCTCATCGTTAATACTTCTCACCACTTATTCCGAGAGTATGACCGATTGTTTTCCATATTTTCTTTAAAGTATCCTTGAAAGGGGTTTTGACTTGTCAAACAGTGGTTTTTCTGGACCTCAGCGATTAACTTCTCTGCCATGTCGTCTGCCAATTTAAATGCGCCAGCCCTGAAAAAAATGTTATCGTTCACCAACGGGAAGAAAAAAAAAAATTGTTCTGAAAGTGATTTTGCCTTATAAAATAGGTTTTTCATACAAATTTTATTGTATTGTTAAAGTTTATTTTACTTTTATTTTACTTTAGAAAACAAAGGTTTTTGTATGGTTTTAGTTTTAGTTTACTAAAATAACCTTGGAATAAACCTCAAATCAAAATAATACAAAATAAATAATTACTCAAATCAAATTTGTTGTTGTTACTTTCGATCAGATTTATGTTTTGCCTGGCAAATAATAAAACCAGTAAAACAACTTTCGCACACATACTCTGACGCATTAACCCAGCTAACAATTTTGGGTTCCCCAAACGTTCCGGGAATGTTTGTGGTTGTAAAATATAAAACCTATACACTCTAAAAAAATGCATTGGATCAAATATGGACCCGCTGGGTTAAAAATTTAATTAAAAAATTTAACCCAACAACTGGGTTTGTCCATTTGACCCAAAATTGGGTTGAAACAACCCAGCATTTTTTTTTTTTTTTTTTTTAGAGTGTAACAAGAAACGTTCCTAGCAAGCGGCATTAATGAAGCTCAAACGGAAAAGCATAACACCAGCAATGCCAAGGTCATGGGTTTGATAAGGAATGCATGAACAGATAAATGTAAATCTTGAATGTAAGTCGCTTTGTCTAAAAGCCACATGCATACAGTGAAAACAAATGATCCTAGAATGTTATGAATTGGTACTGAGCTTTTATCCAAACTGCACATGCTGAACTAATGTAAGTGTTTGTGCTCCTCAGGGTTTGCTGTCGGTAATGCAGAAGCTGAAGGGATCCACAGAGCTTGAGCTCAGGATCGTTCTGCTGGGTCTAGACAACGCTGGTAAAACCACACTGCTCAAGTGTCTCGCCTCAGAGGACGTGAGCACCATCACACCAACACAGGTGCGTCTAAACACACAATCACACAACCACCCCTGCTGAAAAGCCATAAACCAGCATGAATGTCCTGGAGGATTTGAGCAGGTTTAGTCTTCTGGTCCCGTTTGCAGCTTATTCTGACCAAGAACTGCTCACTAAGACATCTGACAGACAGATTCATCATGGAACCATCAATGCCAATAAAGAACTTTTATAGTTCTTGCTCAATTTTTCTTAGTATTGAATGAAAAGTGGGAATAATCAACATTTCTCACAGTTTATCTGCCATTTTGGTTTGATTATTACACTAAACTCATTTCAGTGTATTATGGGATTATTTTAAAGCATACATTACATGCAGAATTTCATGTCATGAGCACTCCCATGATGCCTTAAAATGCTGTCTATGTAGGCAGCTTGCTAGGTTTTGGAACAGTGCAATAGTCAACAATTTGAATACAAATATACACTGACGTTGTCTTAAATACATACTTCATGTTCGAGTACATTTGCTGAGGCAAAACGTTGTTTGCTTAATCTGTTCACCTCAGAACAAGAAAAAAGCCAGCTAGTTTACTTACTGCTTGAAGAAGAAGAACATTGTTATTACTGCAAAGGCAAGCATCACTATTATTGCTCATATATGGATTATTAGGGATTTGAATAAACCTGCTATTTAGTAGGCTATCATTATATAATGTTTTTATTAGTTTTTTTTATTAGTCAGTTTTTATTAATTTTTTTATTAAAATGCTGTCTATGTAGGCAGCTTGCTAGGTTTTGGCACAGAGCCTGCTGGAACAGAGACTGTTGTGTCAAATTACACCTTCTTTGATTTGCAAATGAAGTTAATTTGGGTGATGTTGACCAGTAAAATGTTTTCAGGGCTTTAACATCAAGAGCGTGGCCTCTCATGGGATGAAACTGAACGTGTGGGACATCGGCGGACAGAGAAAGATCCGTCCTTTCTGGAAGAAATACCTAGAAAACACAGATTTATTGGTGAGAAATGATTACTTTGGAAAGACTGTAGAGAAATACCATTCATTTTTTGTGTCAAGTGTCACTGTTTGCTAACTAACAAGACTTGTTTGTTGGTTCATCTGTAGGTTTATGTCATCGACAGCACTGACAAGAAGCGGTTTGAGGAAACAGGCTTGGTAAGACAGAAAATTACATGCAAATGCCATTCATAGAATCTTCCCGGGACAAAACTTGTTTGTTGTTTGTTCACATGTTATCGGTGAGCTGGGTTAAATTACACAGTATAACATAGAGAAACATACAGTGTCTGAGACCTGACTGAAAATCTGTCATTAAACCTGCAATTTTACTAATAAGGTGCACAATGTCACACAAACACAAAACACCATTATGCATAATACTAAAATAATCCAATAAACATTCATTTCACAACATAAGAGGTAACATAAATAAAAAAAAACTAAGAAACATAACTATTTAAAATTAAAAATCATCAAATGTGAAGTGTTACACAGGGAATTGTGGAAATGACTTTACTGACGGTACTTTACTGTAAGATTAAATGAAATGTAAGATCTATTACAGTTTTTTCTTTAGTCACAATAGTCTTTTCTTCCTTATTTTGACGTATCTGAGTGAAACGGCTTCTGGAACAAGAACAAATATAGGGTGGGGCTTGATTTTGTCTGTGGGGAATTGATTGGATGGTTGTGGTTTGCTATTGGTGGATCTCATATGAGTGACAGGTTGCCCCGCCCTCGTTATAGGAGAAGAGATGTAGCTGCAAGAGGGAGGGGAAGTTATTTTGATCAAAGATTACAAGGAACATGAATTTAAAAAAATTAATGATGATAAATCATTTATAAAAAATTATTTTGATTTCATGCTGACGTTAAATAGCATGCTATGTGTGTGTGTGTGTGTGTGTAGGAACTGTCAGAGCTGGTAGATGAGGAAAACCTTGCGGGTGTTCCCATCCTCATCTTTGCCAATAAGCAGGATTTAGGAACAGCATCTCCAGCCAGTGAGATGGCCGAGGGTTTGAACCTGCACACCTACAGAGACCGAGTCTGGCAGATCCAGGCCTGTTCGGCGGTCACAGGAGAGGGAGTACAGGTGAGTGACAGCAGGGAGCGCTAAAGGTTCACATATAAACAACTAACTACTACAAAATGTAACTACTGTGTCTAATTACATTAAAGCAGTTTTGAGGGGTAAGAACAGATTACCAGGTGCAGCCATCACCTAAATCTTCCATTTTCTCTGTGTATTTTCAGGACGGTATGAATTGGATCTGCAACAACATCGTCAACAGGAAGAAATGAACCTTTCTGAGCTGTACAAGCATATACAAGCATATAAAATGTTCTTACTGAGTATTCTTTGTATTGTATTCCAGTACAAATATCTAAAAATCCCTTAAATGGAGATACATTTTGCTAAATGACTTAAAATATTAAGTCTTGTTTTTCTGAAATTGTTTCAAAATTAAGTGTGTTTGTTTAAAACAAGAAAAAAATTGCCAATGGTGTCAGAAAAATAAACTTTTCTCTTTTAATTAATTGGATTTTTTTCTGACCCCATTGACAGATTTTTTGTTTTAAGCACAAATACACTTAATTTTGATGATTGTGTTCAGAAAACAAGACTTAATATCTTAAGCGATTTTGCTTCTTAAGTAAATGTATCTTGATTTGAAAATGTTTAGATATTTGTACTGGAAAACAAGACAAAAATACTGAGTAAGAAAGTCATGTTTTTGCAGTGCAATAATGTGATGATTTGCATGCATATAGTCATTGTTCACGTTTTCCTCAAAATATGTCTGTCTATTTTTGTAAGGAAGTAATTGATTTTATTTTAAAACGTTTGCCATTACGATACAAAAACATTTCTTATTTAGTATTTTTGTCTTTCTATTAATTTCTATTAATGTCTATTCTATTAATTAAAATTCTTAAACCGATATAGATTTATTTCAGAAGCAAAATGATATCTTGTCATGACTTCTGAAAAACAAAACGAAACAAAAATATGTCCGTGGGGCAAGAAAAATAAACATTATATTTCTAACCCCACTGACTGATATTTTTTATGCTTTAACCATGATCAATTAGCGTCGCACACCTGTAGGTCATGGATAAGTGCGTAGGAAAAAAGACTGGTGTAGTCAAAATACGAAAAAAACAAAGAAAATCCTGCACACTATCAACTTGCAAAACCATGAAAAAGTTCTTTATGAATGAATGAATAAAGAACATGGTAAAGACTTCAGAATTACTTGAGTGTCTTTAGAAAAGCAATTAGAAATGTCGTCCATTCTATAGACAAACAAAGAACTGCAAACTACTTTATTTTGTTTGAGTTTTGTTTCAAATGAATCATGACTGTACCATATTGCACTGACTGTACTTTCAAACTGTTAAATATCAGTGAATCATCACTGGTGAAACTGATCTGGGTTTGATCATAATATCGCAATTCACCCTTCGCGAGAGTTTGATTGACAGGCGATCTGACTGATCATAACTCAGAATCCGCCATTTTGTCCGATAAACAAACCAGACAGGAGAGTTAGTAAATTAACGTCGGTGGACTTGAACTTAAAAAATGGTGTGCATTCACGTCTTTCCACGATTGAAACAACAGATCTTCTGATGTTCATTCATGTTTATTTCATGCTATAAGTAGTAGTAAAGAGATGATTGGTTCACGTGCCTCTTGAACTGAGGCACTATGGCAATATATCATGACACATTAAAGGATTAGTCAACTTTTAAATACAAACCCGATTCCAAAAAAGTTGGGACACTGTACAAATTGTGAATAAAAAAGGAATGCAATAATTTACAAATCTCATAAACTTATATTTTATTCACAATAGAATATAGATAACATATCAAATGTTGAAAGTGAGACATTTTGAAATGTCATGCCAAATATTGGCTCATTTTGGATTTCATGAGAGCTACACATTCCAAAAAAGTTGGGACAGGTAGCAATAAGAGGCTGGAAAAGTTAAATGTACATATAAGGAACAGCTGGAGGACCAATTTGCAACTTATTAGGTCAATTGGCAACATGATTGGGTATAAAAAGAGCCTCTCAGAGTGGCAGTGTCTCTCAGAAGTCAAGATGGGCAGAGGATCACCAATTCCCCCAATGCTGCTGCGAAAAATAGTGGCGCAATATCAGAAAGGAGTTTCTCAGAGAAAAATTGCAAAGAGTTTGAAGTTATCATCATCTACAGTGCATAATATCATCCAAAGTTTCAGAGAATCTGGAACAATCTCTGTGTGTAAGGGTCAAGCCCGGAAAACCATACTGGATGCCCGTGATCTTCGGGCCCTTAGACGGCACTGCATCACATACAGGAATGCTACTGTAATGGAAATCACAACATGGGCTCAGGAATACTTCCAGAAAACATTGTCGGTGAACACAATCCACCGTGCCATTCGCCGTTGCCGGCTAAAACTCTATAGGTCAAAAAAGAAGCCATATCTAAACATGATCCAGAAGCGCAGGTGTTTTCTCTGGGCCAAGGCTCATTTAAAATGGACTGTGGCAAAGTGGAAAACTGTTCTGTGGTCAGACGAATCAAAATTTTAAGTTCTTTTTGGAAAACTGGGACGCCATGTCATCCGGACTAAAGAGGACAAGGACAACCCAACTTGTTATCAGCGCTCAGTTCAGAAGCCTGCATCTCTGATGGTATGGGGTTGCATGAGTGCATGTGGCATGGGCAGCTTACACATCTGGAAAGGCACCATCAATGCTGAAAGGTATATCCACATCATTGCATTCTGTTTTTATTCACAATTTGTACAGTGTCCCAACTTTTTTGGAATTGGGTTTGTAAAATTTTCCTGATAATTTACTCACTCCCATGTCATCCAAGATGTCCGTCTTCATCAGTCGAAAAGAAATTAAGGTTTTTGATGAAAACTTTCCAGGATTATTCTCCTTATAGTGGACTTCAATGGACTCCAAACGGTTGAAGGTCAAAATTACAGTTTCAGTGCAGCTTCAAAGGGCTTTAAACGATACCAGACGAGGAATAAGAGTCTTATCTAGTGAAACGATCGGTCATTTTTGGAAAAAATACAACTGTATATGCTTTATAAACACAAATTATTTTACAAAAAATTCTGCTTTCTGCATTCTCCAAAACGCTTACGCTGTATGTCCTATGCCTTCCCTATTCTACTTACGGAAAAAACAAAACTGGTGCCACGTTCGTTCCATAAGTTCGTTCCATTTTACAGTGGATGGGAAACCGTCTTGAATTTCTCCCACTTCATATTATGTAAACTGAATTTATGACAAAGAATTACACAGATGCAGATATGATGAATGCACACACATTGTCCTCCGCTTTTGATGCTGGCGCTGAGCTGCTACGGATTGAAGAACATGATGACTAAATCAAAAGTACAGGGATGAGCCAAAGCCTGCCGCTGGTTTCATATGAGTTTTAAAGGGTACTGAGGCGATCACAAATTAGTGTACATATTATGGAGTTAATCGCACATTTTTGGGGGGCTGGGTGGAAATATTACTTTCTTCCGAGGAACACAAATACATTTAGCAGAGGTGACGAATCCTAAGGAAAGATCTAGTGATTTTTGCTCAAAAAGGTATCACTGTTGTCTCACAGCAAGAAGGTCCCCGGTTTGACCCCTGACTGAGCCTGGAGGAGTCCTTTCTGTGTGGAGTCTGCATGTTCTCCCCGTTTCCCCCACAGTTCAAAGACATGCAGTTAGGTGGTCTGGATATGCTGAATTGGCTGTAGGAGTGAGTGTGTCCTAACAGCTGGGTTGCACGAGATGCATCAGGAAGGTCATCTGAGGTAAAATCCAATGTGCCAAATCCAATGTGTGAAATGTGTTCTCATGTTGTGAAAAAGCAGACCCTGCAGGACTGAGGTTTCTTTACATCCAGCAGATGGCAGCAGATAAAGCTGGACTGAACACAGAAATCAGCAGGTGCCTTTCAATTAGCCGACAAAATGCAACAGTTCTGCATTTTTGCATAACAACAAAGCTCTCCAGCTGTTGATGGACACTGACAAATGTCCCGTATTTACACCATCTGCCTTTTCAGCAAGCAAATGACACCAAAATTCTGAGGATGAATTGCATTAAACTGTGTTGGGATCCATCATCCATCCCTCCCTCCCTGTTTGACTGAATATGAGATCCCATCAACACACTTAAGCATCTCATCTCATATAACATGAATAGAGGGACAGACGCTTCATGAGATGTAATAGCAGTGACAGACTAATTTTTATGTTAATTTTTAATCTATCTACTCATCTTTGTTGAGTTGGCATCACACTCTGACATTCATTACGTTCAAGCTCTCATCCACACAGTGAGCGTCTCTATAGCAACATCGACCACCTCTCCTCCCTCATCTCTCTCTTAATTTCTTTCTTTCCTTCTTTCGTCCTGTCGAATGGACGCGTTCGGAGAGCAGGTTCTGTAATCTGAACACAAGTGGACTGATCTCAGAGGAGACACTTTCTACAGATAAGAGCTGACAGCAGTTGCACTGGACTGGGTGAGTCTCTTCAATTCTGCCTCAGGTGAAACTTTTAGTTATGAAAGAGATTTTGGAGACCAAGAGAGATTATGCATAATGTTTCATAGAAATGCAATGCTCTTTTTCGACTGAGTCTTCACTTTAACTACTTATAGACCAAACTTAAATTGAGATTAGTCATCAAAATCAACATTTTCCAACCAATTATTTACTAAATGTCAATGCTGTGTAAATGTAAACATCTGTATTGTATAGACCTCACATGCTGAATGTGTTGCTGGCCATTACAAATTGCTACAAAAAGAAATTAGTTTCAAACTAATACTGTTTCTGTTTTTAACTTTATAGAATCTGAAAAAAAAAAGAATCACAGGTTCCACAAAACATATTAAATCATTAAAACATATTAGAATGTTTTCTTAAGCAATGATCTGCCAGCATAGGAATAAATTATATATTCCAATAGAAAATATTAATTTAAATTGTAATAATATTTGAATGTTTTATCTTTTTAGCTTAATCATTATAATAATTTATAATAATTTAAATTATAAATAATTTATAAATATTTATAAATCTCACAAGAACATCAATTGAAAGAAAATAATCAATAGAAACAAATAAGAAACTCTATTTTGAATTCTGAAAAAATGTATTCTTAGATCATTAAAGACCTATTATGCCCCTTTTCACAAGACAGAGTCATACACACCAGGCTAACGTTTATGATTGCTATCAAATGCTGTGAATGGTCTAATATTTTTTCCAAAATATAACAGACAGAAACGCTCCTTTTTTAGCAATCGAGCTTGCCAGGGTCAACGTGCAGGCTATTGAGAATCTAAACAGTGTTCTGTGCTCATCTTTGCAGCTAACAACAGAACAGTTAGCATGCTTTGCTCGAACTTTTGCCATGGCGTTAGAACTGATACACCATTGTCACTTCTGAAAACGAAATGGCAGGGCCGTGGATGGAAACGTCCAGATTAAGTATTTTGAGTAATATTATAATAAGATCCCCTTCCTACGCCACTAGGGGAGAAAAATTTGAGAAGCTCGTTTTTTCACATGCTTGCAGAGAAAGGCTTATCAAAACAAAGTTAATGGGTTGTCCTTTTTCACGTTATTTGTGTAGGTAGATGCACCGGGGACCCGATTATAGCACTTAAACATGGAAATTTTCATGATATGTCCACTTTAAGATCCTATAAAATTGCCTCATAATTTTATAATTTAAAAAGTGCATAATAATAATAATAAAAATATTGGATTCATTATCTAATATATATATATATATATATATATATATATATATATATGTATATATATATATGTATATATATATATATATATATATATATATAGCTCAAAAACATTAAGGGAACACTTTGAAAACACATCAGATCTGGGTATTTCCTCTCAGATCTGGACCAGGGCATCACTGAGCTCCTGGACAGTCTGAGGTGCATCCTGGACCGAAACATAATGTCCCAGAGGTGTTCAATTGGATTTATGTCAGGCAAGTGTGGGGGCCATTCAGTGGTATCAATTCCATCATCCTCCAGGAACTGCCTGCATACTCTCGCCACATGAGGCCGGGCATTGTCGTGCACCAGGAGGAACCCAGGACCCACTGCACCAGCCTAGGGTCTAACAATGGGTCCAAGGATTTCATCCCAATACCTGATGGCAGTCAGGGTGCCATTGTCTAGCTCCATGGAAATGCCTCCCCAGGCCATCACTGACCCACCATCATGCTGAATGATGTTACAGGCAGCATAACGTTCTCTTTGGCTTCTCCAGACCCTTTCACGTCTATCGCACGTGCTCAGGGTGAACCTGCTCTCATCTGAAAAACACAGGGCGCCAGCGGCAGACCTGCCAATTCTGGTGTTCAATGGCAAATGCCAATCGAGCCCTCAGGCCACCCTCATGAAGTCTGTTTCTGATTGTTTGGTCAGAAATATTCACACCAGTGGCCTGCTGGAGGTCATTTTGTAGGGCTCTGGCAGTGCTCATCCTGTTCCTCCTTGCACAAAGGAGCAGACACCGGTCCTGCTGATTGGTTAAGGACCTTCTACGGCCCTGTCCAGCTCTCCTAGAGTAACTGCCTGTCTCCTGGAATCTCCTCCATGCTCTTGAGACTGTGCTGGGAGACACAGCAAACCTTCTGGCAATGGTATGTATTGATGTGCCATCCTGGAGAAGTTGGACTGCCTATGCAACCTCTGTAGGGTCCAGGTATCGCCTCATGCTACCAGTAGTGACACTGACCCTAGCCAAATGCAAAACTAGTGAAAAACAGTTAGAAAAGATGAGTGGGGGAAAAAAATGTCAGTGTCCTCCACCTGTAAAACCATTCCTGTTTTGGGGGTCTGTTGCCCATCTAGTGCACCTTTCGTTCATTTCATTAACACCAGAGGAGCTGAAACTGATTAACAACCTCCTCTGCTACTGAACTGACCAGATCAATATCCCACGAGTTTAATTGACGATGCTATTCTCTGATTAAAAAGTGTTCCTTTGATTTTTTTGAGCAGTGAATTATATATATACAGTAATCTTTCTTTGATTTTTCAGTGAACTGTAAACTGGACATGTTTTTTTTTTTTAGTTTTACAGAGTTTCACAGAGTTGTGCTGTCTTCACCTCTACAGCAGGCTACTGATAACCCATAATTCCCCTCACCGCCATGGCACACCTCAGCTCTGAGGCGTCGGTCTACGGTGGTGGGAACGTGACGTCTGCAATGACCCTGGCTGAGACTGTGACCCCAGCGTTCAGTCCTTCAGAGGACATGTACACACACATTCACACCATCCTCATAGTCATCATCTTCTGCATCGTGTGCTTCCTGCTCCTGGTGGCGTTCTTCTACGCCTTCTGCTTCCACTGCTCGCTGCAGACGACACCCAAAGATGAGCGGCATAACTCCGGGTTCAGCCTGGACAGAGAGGACGCCACCTTCAGGCGCAGTTCCTCCAGCCCCTCGGTGGGAAACACCATCTGAGAAAGACTACAGATCCATCTGGTACAAAACCTTCATGTAACCTTGGTTTTGACTGAAAGATTTTTAATTGTTATTTAAAGAAAATAAATATTTATATTCAGCAAGGAAATAAATTCAGCAAGGAAACTAAAGCTAAGCAGCAGCCAATATGCTTGATGTAGCCTATATGAGTGAAAAACAGCCTATATCTTTTTCTATGGCAGTTCTATTCTTCTTGGTCTCATAACAGAAACTGATCATTTCAGCATAAATAAGGCTTGACAACCATAATGCAGCAGAAGTGATGTGTGAAATTATTGAGCCTGCTTGTGATCGACTGTAATATACTGAAAGACATTGATTAAACGGGTCACACTGTCACTCCTGGTTTATTTTCATCTCATTTTGAGGAAACAGAACAGAGAGAAATCAACACACACAGAGAAATACACACCATAACCTTAGAGAGGAAGATCTCAGAGAAGCTTAATGTCCTTTTCAAGTTTAGAGATACAGTTGAGAGCTTCAAAGTGTCATCTGTGATGGTAAATTACCACATCAAATAATTTTGAACTGTCCCTCAGTTTAAGACAAACAATAATAAGTGTTTACAGTAATACACTTACAATGGAAGTCTGAGGGGCATTTAACTTGGATAAATGTTTCAAAAATAGATACAATACATAAACATATGTGTTAAAACGACATAAAATAATGTGTAACCCGTGTAAGTGTACAAAAAGGCCTGTTTTTCTAGAATGAAACGCCACCTACAGGAATTACATGTGTAATGCATAACCAGGAATGATTAGACTCATTTACAGCACAAATAAGGCACATTTTTGTACAGAAGAATTAATAAGTGCTTTAACAAGACCATTATAAGCGCATCACACTGTAATCACGATTTTCGTTTGTTTTTACAGACTGAGGGAAAAGCTGAAATAATTTTCTGTGGTAATGTATGGATCATGTCACAGATGATGTCGAGAGCTCAAGTAGCCTACATTTCTTTAAATAAGAGCGAATCTGAATCAATTATGAATTAATGTAAATTAAATGACTTTAAGGGATAGTTCGTCCTAAAATGAAAATTAAGTCATTGTTTACTCACGCTGGTGTTGTTCTAATGCCGTAGTTTACGCCCTTCTTTCTTTTATGGAGCACAAGAGGGGATAAAAAAAAAAAAAAAAGATTCCCGATCGCGCTCATCCGGCAGTAACGTTAAACAGCGACCAGCATGAAGTTTTTAAAAACGACGCAAAAGTATCACAGAATCATCCTATGTTATACATTAATTATATTCTAAGTGTTCTGGGGGCATACAATAAGGTTAAGAGGAAAACAACTCGAAATGTAATGTATTATTTAATACAAATCCTGACTTTGACCGTTGGTCTTTTCTGCACGCTGCACGACGTTCGCGTTCATGAGGCTCTTTTAGCGCCAAAGTTCTTCTTCTTGTTCGTTTTTTGGCGCGTTGCATCTGTGTAGCGCCACAGTTCACTCTGACTCGCCCAGAAAAAACAACAAAACACTCAATTTGTGAGAAATCAAGATTAATAAATGCGCGACATGGAATACAATCTCTGAGGTGAACATTTCTGTTGTGTTTGTCCTAAAAAGAAGTTATGGTGTTTACATTTGTCATCTGACAGAGTTCCGATCTGGAGATTAAAGGGATAGTTCACCCATAAATCATAATTTACTCACCATCAAGTAGTTCCAAACCTGTTTAAATGTCTTTGTTCTGCTGAACACAAAGGAAGAAATTTGGAAGAATGTCAATAAACAAATAGATCTCGCCCGCCATTGACTACCAAAGTAGGACAAAAAAATACTACGCTAGTCAATGGGGGGCGAGATCTGTCAGGCATACTTTTTTGGGATCTAGGCGTTTTGTTTCATGTCGCATATTTATTAATCTTGATTTCTCACATCTTGTGTGCTTTTTCTGGGCAAGACCGAGTCGCTATTCACTGCCATTATATGGACGAGCGCCATTTTTGTTTTGTTTTTAATTCTCGTTTTGTGGTCCATAAAAGAAAGAAGGCATACGGCATTAAAACAACATCATGGTGAGTAAATAATGGCTATCCCTGAAAGCTTTAACAGCAAATGAGTCTTCAGGAGCACTAGAACAACTAACCGGGTCAAGAAAACCGTGAAGAATCAAATCTGAATCAAGCACAAGCAAAGTACTGGATGTATTTTAAACCATCTAAATCATGTCCAGGTCATATTTTACTCCAATCAAAAGGCAAAAAATGTGCACCACAAAAGTGTAAGATTTTATTTTATTTTAAAGAAATAAAAACTTTTATTCAGTAATAAATTGATCAAATTAATTGATCAAAAAACAGTAAAGTATATTGTAAAGTATAGATCATGATAGAACAAATTTATGCTGATTTTGGGATGAAATATGAGTAGGACATTTCTGTCAGATTCTTAAAAAATTAATGAATAAAGGTGTCAATATAAAGCATAAATCAAAAGGGAACAGAGATTTAGACGAAGTAGAGATGAGAAAACAACACAATAAGCACATTTCAGTTCAATCTAATCTATTTACAAGACGATCCAGTGAATCCAATTTACAGAATTCTTTGGGCAACAAATTCAGATCAATAACTTTAAAACAGACTCTCAGAATCGATTTCAAAGCCCCGTCGTGATGACTGTGATTAGCACACGGAGCACATGGTGCTTTTCTCAGAGCCGTGGGAATCACAGGAGCTGGTGGGAGATTCCATTATTGAATCCCGGCCATCAAACTCAGCCGAGTCGAGCTCAATGTGCGGATCCTGAAGACTGCTGTCCTGCAGAGCGTCCTTATAATGAGACTGAGAGAGAGTGTTTGATTTTATCTTTGTGTAATAACTCATCACTCGTTCACGCAAACACAGAAATCACACTCGGAGAACAGGATCTCACCTTACTGACAGACGTTTCTTCCACCCGACACTCCTCCATCGACTCCTCCAGAGAGTTTCCAGAGGTTTCCATCTTCATGCGGTGAGAGCGGATGGATTTCACATCGTCCTCATCTTCACCTGCCACTGAGGGAAACACCTGAGGAGGAAGAGCAATCATAACAACGAATAAGTTAATCAATCAATAAATTAAATTAACAATAAATTAATCAATCATTCAAAATAAGGCCAGAAACATGCATTAAGTAAAAAGATTCCTTTTTTTATTATTTCATGTTGACTTTAAGTTAGATCAATGCTTCAAAGTCCATCTAAGATAACCGCTAGGGACATTTAACTTCAAATTTTCCCTTTCTGCTCATAGTATCATGCATCTACCATCACTTCCTCATCACTGGGCGGTTCAGGAGCAGAAATGGCGGCTTTACTGATGGTCTGAGCTTCAAACTGTGGGCAGGCGGCCTGAGCATTTCCATCTTTATCTCGCTTTCCTTTTAGCCAGTATGTCTCGATCTCCACATTCCCCTGTCAGAGACAAACGTTTTGGGGCAGTTCAAAGCAAACATGATGATTAATGTAGTACTAGACTAAATCTTATCAGGCATTTACTCATCCCACTTGCACAAAAACAGATTCAGTTCTCCTCAAAATGAATAAAAACAGTGAAATGCGATTTCAGAATGTTACACAAACCTGCAATAATTAAATACGTTAATAACACAAATATACTTTATGTATTTAATCTCACTTTATTAACCAATGTCTTTGCTGCTGATCTTCAGTGATCCAATTCAACCATAGCAAAAATTACTTTAGATAAACAGCACATTTCATTTTTTCATTCCAGAATGGCAGCACAGCTGAAAGGTTTGTTTGAGCTGCGCCCTCTACTGTTCAGGTGTGAATTTGCATTTCCTTTAGCCTGAGGCGTATAGGTTTTATGTCGAACGTCAGATGAACAACAGGAAACAGGTCTCATCGCATCTGCTTATCTGAGAAAGTGTTAACGGTGTGGTGAGAAATCTAGTTTCCCTTAGGAATCGAGTCTCCTTTAGGACAACAGGTGATCCCACTGGTTCAACGTACTTTTAATGGATAGTATTTTTAGCGCCTGATTATAATTCCTGCAAAATCAAGTTATGATTTATATTGTTTAAAATGTGTTATAATGACCATTAATGTCTTTTAAAGACTTTGATCAGGCATTACCGCCTGGGTCCTAAAGGAGACCCGATTCCTGGGGGGGGGGGGATTTCTAGCGGGACTCGATTCGATTTCTCACCACACTGTTAAAACTTCCTCCAATAAACGGATGCGATGCGATGAGACCCGTTTTCCTGTTTGTTCATGTGACGTTCGACATAAAACCTATTTGCCTCAGGCTGAAGGAAATGCAAATTCACGTCTGAACACTAGAGGGCGCAGCTCAAACAAACCTTTCAGCCGTGCTGCCATTCTGGACTGCAGGAGAATAGGACGCAGGAGAAGAATGAATTGTGTGTTTATCGAACTGACAAACTGATGGAAATATCTATGGACTTTTAAGGAAATCGGCTAAACTAGATAGTTATTTTTATTGTTGCCGTTTTATTCAATTTTTAAAATTCGAATGTTAGTGTGAAGAAGAAAAATAAAAAACTTTTAGATATTAATCTGCATATGGAAAGGACATCAGTTATGCTCATCTTTGGTAACTCATCTGAAGACGTCTTGAGTAAAACAGCTCAATATTTAACGAAGTACATACAAAAGACCTGAACCGGAAGCTATGTGACCTGTTTTACAGAATACGTAAGTTTGTTGCGCATAACCAACATTCATTTCACTTTTGGTGTGAAAGGGCCTTTACATTTGCCAAAAGCAGATTTTTTTTTTTTTGCTATTATAAAAACAAACAAACAATCAAGCCCAGCTCAGGTGAGAAAAAGTAACGCAAAAGTAATGTAACGCATTACTTTTAAAATTAACTTTCCTCAACACTGTTAGTTCTTCTATTTAAGATTGAATCAATAATTAAATCACATAAGAGAAAGGCAGCGGCTATTTACACTTATGCGAAAATAGCAGTTTTTTGTGTAAATAGTAGTTAGATGCTATTTATATTTAGCGCAAATAGTGGCAGATGCTATGTGCACCTCTGTGTATTGCGGTGTTTTATAAAATAGTATGCAATAATAACAACATATTCAGTGTTTATGATTATATTTATTAAAATCATAAATGGATGCTGCATTATTGGGACATTACTTGTTCCTTTCCCTATAGCCTTTCCCTACACCTATCCAATAAACAATTTATTCCCACTATTAAATGTCTATTAGGCACTTTGTTTCCACTTTTCAAAATTTTCTTAATTTTAATTTAAAATGAACGCCTTTCCGAGCTCCGAGAAGAATGAGTGTGAAAAAAAGGTGGATTTCAACTCGGGTCGGTCGAGACAAAAGCTAACACCACCCGTCTTACTCTCCACACCACTAGTACTGTTATCAGACAGGTTTCTTTTGTCAGTTTGTTTGTCTGAATCAGACAGTGGTGGGTGGAGTCAGTGCCAACAAGGCTGGCGGGCTGTTTACACTCCAAAAGAGAAATGATGTGAACAAAAAAAAAATGTGTTAGCAAAAGAAGTTTGCAAAAGAAGCCTCACTATTATTATTGGTCATTCTCCAGGTCAGTGATGGTTCTTTCCTTAGTAAACAACACTATAAAGGTGGTCAGATGGGTATTGTATCGGCTCATTGGACCTCAGGTGGTCCTGGTTTTTCAGTCCAGTTGCTTAGTGACTGACCTTGATGGTGATGGTACCACGTCTCTCGAAGATGAAGTGACTTCCTTTCAGGTGCTCGTAAGTAGCGCTGCTCAGCTGAATGTGCATTTCCTATAAATGACAGATCAGTTGATCAATAGAGTGAAATGTCAATCAGACAGCGGGGGGTTCAGGCCTGTGATCGACAACTAGGAGTTCAGTCCTATTAAAAGCAGAGAAACGGTCAATAAGACCAACAAACATCAGTCTAATGAGTATTAGATATTACAGTGCTGCTTTAAGTAAATTAATGCAAATATCAGTAGCTATGTTTACATCTAAAGCAGCGAATTAAACTTATATTCAAAATTGGAATGTTGCATAAATGTTGCACATCAATGGATTTATTTAGTTTATGCTCATGTCTTATAAATTATAAAAATTAACCGCCTCAAGTTTTTATGTGCGTTTTTAGAATTTATGTGCATCTTGGCGTTTCCATTCATTGTGTTTTTATTCATGCAATTTGCATTAAAAATAGGTGCATGGAAATGTAGCTAATGATGCACAGATGTTTGTGCAAAAATTATTATAAAGTATAATAATAAAGATGGTGCAAATATGAATGCAGCTCCTTCTACCTTCCCATTGCTCTCCATGGCAGAAGCCGTGTGAACTGTATCACCATGAAGACCATAGCGAGGCATCTTGTGACCTACAACCCCAGCGACCACCATCCCAGAGTGAATTCCTAAGAGAAGCATGACAGCCATAGTAGTACAGTGACAATAAAATATGAGTAAAAAAGCTTTTCCAAACAGCTCTGATGGTTTTATTCAGCAAGGATGCATTAAATTTATCAAAAGAGAGAGTAAAGACATTTTTAATGTTAAAAAAAAAAGATTTCTATTTCAAATAAATGCTGATTTCAAATCTAATTATCAAAGAATCCTGAAAAAATGAAGCAGCACAACTGTTTTCAACATTGATAATAATCAGAAATGTTTCTTGAGCAGCAAATCATCATATCAGAATGATTTCTGAAGGATCATGTGACACTGAAGACTGGAGTAATGATGCTGAAAATTCAGCTTTGATCACAGGAATATATTACACTTTACTATATATTCACATGGAAAACATTTATTTTAAATTGTAATAATATTTCACAATTTCACAGTTTTTACTGTATTTTTGATCATATAAATGCAGCCTTGGTGAGCAGAAGAGACTTCTTTTAAAAAAAGACTAAAAAATCTTACCCTTTATACAGTAGAGTATATTGTGTAAAGTAGTTTTCAGTTAATTTAGACAACAACACCAATGCCAGAGGTAGAAATCAGAGAAGACGTACCCACACGGATCTGGATGTTGTTTCCATTGGACGGGTCTTTGAGATGATCAATAGAGCGAACCATATCTAGAGCCATGTCACAAATATTGTGGGCGTGATACTTCGTCTTTTCTGGAGCGCCTGCCACCACCATGTACGCATCACCTATAGTTTCAACCTGAAACACACACAGACACACATCAGTGTGAGAAAAGGTGTGTTCACGCCATGTCAGAATCAGGGTTGTTAACTAAAAATAAAACTCTTAAAAACACTGCTGTAAATTAAAATAAAGCTGAAATAAAATATCAGTTGACAAACTTAAACTAAACAAAAATTAATGTTGGCAATCAACTGAAATAAGTTTAAGGTTAAGCACTAAAATTATTAATTGGAAATACATAAAAACTAGAATTTAAACTCCCAGATTACCGCCTGACTGCTGCAGATTAATTTTGGCGTTGATAGTGTGGTTGCCAATAGAAACATTGTATTATAACATTTGTTACATTGTTGAAACATTTCTTGCATAATTCCGTGTCCGAGGATGTGAACAGATCAGATCAGAACATCACAGATTGTCATTTTGTAATGGCATGAACGCAGCAAAACACCTTCATCAACACGTGATTGTGCTGAAACCACAGAAGAAATGACCTGACCTTAAACACTCGGTGCTTCTCGCTGAGCGTGTCGAAGAGCGTGTACATGGTGTTGAGCATGGAGACCACCTGCATGGGTGTGATATGGCTGCAGATACGAGTGAAGCCCACCACATCGCTGAACAGGATGGTCACATCAGGAAACACCTGAAACAGGTCACATGTCAAAACTCTCAGGGTGACTGACTCGTTCTAGAAAGTTCACATCATTAGAACCAAATTGTGATTTCATGATTTCGAAAATGAGTCAGTATACAGTCATCAAACTTAATGAAAATCTAAAACAACAAACGGCAAAACAAGGATAATTGGTTTGGACACAAAGGTGCAGATGTTCTGACCTCACAGGTGTTCACAGCTGGTTCTCCCTTTCGCAGTCGCTTAGCAACAGGTTTAGGAATCATTCTGTACAGAAGATCATCTGTTTTTTTCATCTCATAGTCCAACATTTTCATGCTTTCCTCTAGTTTACTGGATTTCTTTTGCTCCTGTGGGGCACAAAGAGAAAGACAATGATATAGACAGAGAGCATGTCTGTGATGCCGAGACATGCCCTTAACCATATAAAGCCTAATGTTTCATATTTGATGTGCAAATGTCTAATGTCTCTAAATTATAAACATGATAAAAACTTTTCTGAAAACCCTATTGCACACAATCTCCTACAGTCCTTCTGTCGTCTGATTGATAGTAAAACTCAATCTCAAGTAAAAGTCTTTTAGTATAAGCTTGTGCTTCACGTGTCTTTCTGCTGTGAAATCTTTACTGATTTTTTGATATTGTTAGTAATACTTCTAGATGAACACTTACTGAAATGAAGCAGATTCAGTTTACTTGATTATCTAAACATCATTTATTAGAAAAATCATGTTCAAATGTGAGTATCAAATATGATCATCAGGCTTTTGATTTAAGATCTCTCTAGGCCTGGTTGAATTAGTTAGTAGTGTGTTGAAACTGGCAGTTATGGTAAGGGGCGGGACATTTCCCTACTGACCAATCACAACACACTGCTCCAGCCGACCAATCAGAGCACATTGTGCTTTTCAGAAGGAGGGGCTTCATAGAGACAGGAACTAAACAGAGCGTTACTGACAGACTGGGAAGAGAGGAGCTGCAACAATGGAGAATATGAGGAAAATAATCAACATTCAAACATGAAAACCTGTTCTATTAGAACACAAAAACAACATCTAGCCTCTTTGGTCCGTCAAAAGCAGGACACTCAAGGGTCTGACAGCTGTACCTGTATGAGGGCTCTCTTGAGCTCTTCAGACTGTTGAGTTCCTGCCAGCACCAGATCTCTGCTCGAGTCATGCATGCTCAGGTCATTGATGTACAGCCCCGTCTTAAACATGGCACTTAAACTCTCCATGCTGCAAAGACAACACACACACACACACACACGTAATTAATTACACATGCATGCATGCAAAAAAACACATGAAGGAAGAAAAATGCATTTGTAAATGTGTGTGTGTTTCTTACACTGGAGTCCCCAGGAAGATGATGGACTCCCACTCCGGCATGTACCTCATCTGACCCTTCAGTTTCAGGCAGCGGCTGCCGTCACCCCAGCTCTCCATCGCATTAGCGCTGTTTCCATCTGACACCGTCCAAAGAAGAACTCGGACATGTTAGCATTACTTTAGGATTGTCTTTTCTTCTTGAACATCACATGAAGTGAAGCTAGGATTCATTTTAAATGTTAAAGTCAACTGAAACCAACATAATATTGAGTTATATAATATATTTATTCACCCTCATGGTGCTTCAAATCTATATGACTTTCAAATTCAAAATCAAATTCACTTTATTGGCATGACTGTGTGGAGTATCAAAATGTTGCCAAAGCATTACACACAATACAATTAATTAATTAACAGTAAATAAAAAAGATGATAGACAGAACGATGGAATGACAGATAGATCTACAGAACGATAGAGCGATAGATAGATAGACAGGTGGATGGATGGATTGATGGATGGAAGGAACAGAAAAATGGATGGATGGAACAATTGATGGATGGAAAGAACAATGAATGGATGGATGGATTGAACGACAGAATGATGGATGGATGGATGGATGGATGGATGGATGGATGGATGGATGGATGGATGGATGGATGGATGGATGGAATGACAGAATGATGGATAGATGGAAAGACAGAAAAATGGATGGATGGAATGACAGAATGATTGATGGATGGATGGATGATGGATGGAAAGACAGAACAATGGATGGATGGAACGACAAACGATGGATGGTTGGATTGAACGACAGGATGATGGATGGATGGATTGAATGACAGAATGAAGGATGGATGGATGGATGGATGGATGGATGGATGGATGGATGGATGGATTGATGGATTGAACGCCAGAATGAAGGATGGATGGATGGATGGATGGATGGATGGAAAGACAGAAAAATGGATGGATGGATCAACAGAACGATAGATGCATGGATGGATGGATGGATGGATGGATTAAACGCCAGAATGAAGGATGGATGGATGGATGGATCAACAGAACGATAGATGCATGGATGGATGGATGGAATGACAGAATGATGGATGGATGGATGGATGATGGGTGGATGGATGGATGGATGGAAAGACAGAACAATGGATGGATGGAAGGATGGATTGAATGACAGAATGAAGGATGGATGGATGGATGGATGGATGGATTGAACACCAGAATGAAGGATGGATGGATGGATGGATGGATGGATGGATGGATGGATGGATGGATGGATCAACAGAACGATAGATGCATGGATGGATGGATGGAATGACAGAATGATGGATGGATGGATGGATGGATGGATGGATGGATGATGGGTGGATGGATGGATGGATGGATGGAATGACAGAATGATGGATGGATGGATGGATGAATGGATGGATGATGGGTGGATGGATGGATGGATGGAAAGACAGAACAATGGATGGATGGAAGGATGGATTGAATGACAGAATGAAGGATGGATGGATGGATGGATGGATTGAACGCCAGAATGAAGGATGGATGGATGGATGGATGGATGGATGGATGGATCAACAGAACGATAGATGCATGGATGGATGGATGGATGGATGGATGGATGGATGATGGGTGGATGGATGGATGGATGGATGGATCAACAGAACGATAGATGCATGGATGGATGGATGGAATGACAGAATGATGGATGGATGGATGGATGGATGGATGGATGGATGATGGGTGGATGGATGGATGGATGGATGGAATGACAGAATGATGGATGGATGGATGGATGAATGGATGGATGATGGGTGGATGGATGGATGGATGGAAAGACAGAACAATGGATGGATGGAAGGATGGATTGAATGACAGAATGAAGGATGGATGGATGGATGGATGGATTGAACGCCAGAATGAAGGATGGATGGATGGATGGATGGATGGATGGATGGATGGATGGATGGATGGATGGATGGATGGATGGATCAACAGAACGATAGATGCATGGATGGATGGATGGAATGACAGAATGATGGATAGATGGATGGATGGATGGATGGATGGATGGATGGATGGATGGATGGATGGATTAAACGCCAGAATGAAGGATGGATGGATGGATGGATGGATGGATGGATGGATGGATGGAAAGACAGAAAAATGGATGGATGGATCAACAGAACGATAGATGCATGGATGGATGGATGGAATGACAGAATGATGGATGGATGGATGGATGATGGGTGGATGGATGGAAAGACAGAAAAATGGATGGATGGATGGATGGATGGATGGATTGAATGACAGAATGAAGGATGGATGGATGGATGGATGGATGGATGGATGGATGGATGGATGGATGGATTGAACGCCAGAATGAAGGATGGATGGATGGATGGAAAGACAGAAAAATGGATGGATGGATCAACAGAACGATAGATGCATGGATGGATGGATGGAATGACAGAATGATGGATGGATGATGGGTGGATGGATGGATGGAAAGACAGAAAAATGGATGGATGGATGGATGGATGGATGGAACGACAGGATGATGGATGGATGGATGGATGGATGGATGGATGGATGGATGTAAAGACAGAAAAATGGATGGATGGATGGATGGATGGATGGATGGATGGATGGATGGATGGATGGATGGAACGACAGGATGATGGGTGGATGGATGGATGGATGTAAAGACAGAAAAATGGATGGATGGATGGATCAACAGAATGATAGATGCATGGATAGATGCATGGATGGATGATGGAATGACAGAACGATGGATGGATGGATGGATGGATGTAAAGACAGAACAATGGATGGATGGATGGATGGATGGAACGACAGGATGATGGATGGATGGATGGATGGATGGATGGATGGATGTAAAGACAGAAAAATGGATGGATGGATGGATCAACAGAATGATAGATGCATGGATAGATGCATGGATGGATGATGGAATGACAGAACGATGGATGGATGGATGGATGGAATGATAGAATGATGGATGGATGGATGGAACGACAGAACAATGGATGGATTGAACGACAAAATTATGGATGGATGGATAGAAAAACAAATTCACCCTCATGTTCAAACCCACCAGTCATATCGACTGCTGTTCTGTTACTTTTTGTCATGATTGTGTCTGAAAGCGGGAGGTTCTACTAACACTCTCTATTTGTGTATTTAATGGAATAAACAACATCATACGAGTTTGAAATAACATTAGTGTGAGTAAATGGCGACAGAATTTAAATTTTTGGCTGAACTGGTGTATCTGGAGTCTCTGGAGGTCAGAGACGTGACTGACCTTTATAATCGTCCCCGATGATTGACTGAAAGGCCATCAGCTCCACGTCCACGTCAGCCGAGCGATTGGCGTTCTCATAATCAGAGTCTGAGACACAAACAGAAAAGAATCACCTCATGAAAGCTCAAACTCAGCTTCAGGTCTGAGATCTTCAGTGAACGTCTGTAGGACCTTCCTTACTCTGCACTCTGTTATGAAGGTTCCTCTCTCGCTTCACCGGCTCCTTCGACATGATCTCAAACAGGTTGTTGGGGTGCGAGATGATCTGTCACAGAGTCCATCGATTGATTTATTGTCTTCAATATAAAGTTGTAAATGTGATGCAACACTCTTTTATTAATAATTTTAAGTTTGGTATCACTACTGATTTATTTATTATTTGATTTACTGAATAACTGTGGATAAATATAGACTATTAAAACCTCAGGCAGAGCATCTGCTTTACTTACATTTTCCATTTTCACAGGAATAAATTACAAATAGAATTTATTCAAACAGAAAACAGTTATTTTTAAATTCTAATTTAAAATTAAATATTTAAATATTTAATTAAAAATGAATATTGATAAATAATAAATGTTTCAAGTTAATATTTTTGTCATTTTAAATTACAAATAAAATAATTTAAAATATTTATTATTTGTAAATATTCATTTATATATACAATTTATATTATCAGAATTAATAACATATTTTAATATATTAATATTTACAATTATTATAAATAAATATATTTTTAGTTAACATTTTGTTATTTTAAATTACAATTTAAATTACAAAATTTTTTTATAATAATATAATATAATAATTAATAAAAATAAAAAAAATGTAATATTACAATTTTTAATTAATATTAATAAATAATACATATTTTTGTGAATTCTTTTGTAATTTTAAATTACAATGTATATTAAATAAAAAAAAAAATATTATCTTAAAATATTTAATGAATTTGAAAAAAAAATAATTTATAATAATATATTATAATAATTAATAAAAAAATTAATATTACAATTTTTAATTAATATTAATAAATAATACATATTTTAGTTAATTTTTTTGTAATTTTAAATTACAATGTATATTAAATAAAATAAAATAAAATATATTATCTTAAAGTATTTAATGAATTTGAAATATATTTTTCAATATATATATATATATATATATATATGTATAATTGAAAATTCATAATTATATATACATATAATTTATATAATATTTATATAAATAATACATATTTTTGTTAATATTTTTGTAATTTTAAATTACTTTATATATATATATATATATATATATATATATATATATATATATATATATATATATATATATATATATATATGAATAAAATATTTTAATGTATTAATATTAAAAATGACTTACCATGTTCCAAGTAAACTCCACAAGAGGACGAGCAAGTAGAAAAGCATCGTTGATCTTCTTCCCATCCAGATCAGGAAAGACCGTGGCCAATCCAGAGCCAACATTATGAACAACCATATCCTATTGGATCAGAAAATACACGTTATACACCGCTTTATCAGAGAAGATGAGATCAGACACGAGGAGAAGAAGGTCACCTGTCTGAACACGATGTTGAAGGGAAAAACTTCAAAGAAAAAGTCACTGGTGATGGGAAGGATCTCTTGTTCCTCTTCATCCTCTTTCTGGATATATCGATACGCAGAGTTATCAAAGTTTAATCTGAAATAAAAATATCAGTATTTCCATATGTCATGTATGATTTAATACATCCAGAAATGCTGGTTACTATTTTTATTATGTATGTTTAATGAGAAGCTCATCAGATGGTAGCGGTAAATCAGGTAAATTGATGTTGTTGTGCGTCTTACCTCATGGTGACATGTGAATAATCTCCCACCAGCTGCTCGGACAAAACCTCAACATGGATGTCAGTGTCATAGAACTGTTTTCCCATCTGTCTCAGCTGACCCATGGCATAGTGCAGGTATCCTTTACGTTTGCTCCTGAACAAACACACAGGAACAGCCGAGAATATCGGCTGATTATTATGATCAGTTCATGGAAGTCAATCATGAGTGAATCACTTTTTCTGTGGATTACAGTAACGTCACTATACAATACCGTTCAAATGTTTGGGGTCAGCAAGATTTTGTTTTTTTGCTTTTATCAAATTACTCAAAAGTGATATTTATAATGTTACAAAAGATTCTATTTCAAATAAATGCTGTTCTTTTGAACCTTCTATTCGTCAAAGAATCATTTTCTACACAAATATGAAGCAGCACAACTGTTTTCAACATTGTAATAATAATAAATGTTTCTTGTGAAGCAAATCATCATATCAGAATGATTTCTGAAGGATCATGTGACACTGAAGACTGGAGTAATGATGCTGAAAATTCAGCTCTGATCACTGGAATAAATACAATAAAATGTAATATTAATAACCCTAATTTTTATATTATATTATATTATATTATATTATATTATATTATATTATATTATATTATATTATATTATATTATATTATATTATTTTAATTTATTTATTTAGAGACTTCTTTCAAAAACATCAAATATCTTACCAACCTCAAACTGTTATATGCGTACGTTTTTGATTGACAAAAGCTTCCTGACACACACACACACACACACACACACACACACACACACACACACACACACACACACACACACACACACACACACCTGTAATGCAGAGTGACTCCTGTAGCTGATTCCTCCTGGCAGAAGAAGGTCGGCGGCTGGACTTTTGGGTAACTGAAGCGCAGGTACTCATGCAGGTTATCCAGACCATTTACAAAGTCACGCACATGACGGCCCAACACCTGACGCACAGAACAAAACACACAAACACATGAACAACAAACGCTGTTCCTGGACAAACAAAGGCTGTTGATTCAGGAATGTGTCCTTCTTGGGTAAATCACATCATGCAAATTGCCAGACAAACCTGAACGTACCTTGAGGATTCTGTCATATCCGTATTTCCCCACGAATCCGAGGAAATAAACGCCCCATGAGTTCATGAGCTCATTATAGGGTGTTCCTGTGACGCCACTCGCTGCTTTAGCGATACGTGGAATCACACTCTCACTGTACACCTACACAAACACACACATATGAACATTCATATAGATAGACTGAAATATTTGTGTTATGAAAGAAGTTCATACGTGACATAGGTGGAAGTACCGATCCAGTGTCTACAAAGCAAACAAGTAAAGACTAAATCAAATGACCTTTACAAAAAAAAGGTAAAACAATGATGTCGGACGATTTTGAAGTTGGGGGAGAAAATGAGATGGAGTTTTTGCCCTACCGCGGTACTTTCGCCTACGTCACGCGTGACATTTCTAACGTGATTACATAATGCGTGGCGCATCACAGAGCAGTGCAAGACAAGCATTTGTGGTTAAAAAGTATATAAGTTTTTATTTTTTTCGAAAATGACCAATAATTTCACTAGATTAGACTCTTATTCCTCGTCTGGGATCATGTAGAGCTCTTTGAAGCTGCACTGAAACTGACATTTGGACCTTCAACCCGTTGAACCCCAGTGAAGTCCACTATATGGAGAAAAATCCTGGAATGTTTTCCTCAAAAACCTTCATTTCTTTTCTGCTGAAGAAAGAAAGACATGAACATCTTGGATGACATGGGGATGAGTAAATTATCAGGAAATTTGAATTCTGAAGTGAACTAATCCTTTAACTTTGGATTTAGTGAATTTATTTATATATATATATATATATATATATATATAAAAAGCTTCTCATGATGGTAATAACAGCAGTAATGTAGACAGCAATTTATTGTTATATTTTTATTTTTTTTACTAATTGTACACACAAAAACCTACGGAAGAGGATTAGGGCCAAGCAATAATAAAAAAATAAAACCATCTCGAGATTAAAGTTGTTCAATTTTGAGAAAAAACTCGTTAAATTTCGAGAAAAAAGTCGAAATAAAATGTTGAGAATAAACTCATTAAATTATGAGAATAAAGTCATTAAATTACGAGAAAAAAGTCGTTAAATTATGAGAATAAATTTGTTAAATTATGAGAAAAATGTCATTAAATTTCGAGAAAAAAGTCAAGATAAAATGTTGAGAATAAATTTATTAAATTATGAGAATAATCTCATTAAATTATGAGAATAAAGTCATTAAATTACGAGAAAAAAGTCGTTAAATTATGAGAATAAATTTGTTAAATTATGAGAAAAATGTCATTAAATTTCGAGAAAAAAGTCAAGATAAAATGTTGAGAATAAATTTATTAAATTATGAGAATAATCTCATTAAATTATGAGAATAAAGTCATTAAATTACGAGAAAAAAGTTGTTAAATTATGAGAACAAATTTGTAATTTAACGAATTTGTTCTCATAATTTAACAACTTTTTTCTCGTAATTTAATGACTTTATTCTCAACATTTTATCTCAACTTTTTTCTTGAAATTTAACGACTTTTTTCTCGTAATTTAACGAGTTTATTCTCAACATTTTATTTTGACTTTTTTCTTTAAATTTAACGAGTTTTTTCTCGAAATTTAATGAGTTTATTCTCAACATTTTATCTCAACTTTTTTCTCGTAATTTAATGAGTTTATTCTCAACATTTTATTTCGACTTTTTTCTTTAAATTTAATGAGTTTTTTCTCTAAATTTAATGAGTTTATTCTCAACATTTTATCTCGACTTTTTTCTCGTAATTTAACAAATTTTTTCTCGTAATTTAATGAGTTTATTCTCAACATTTTATTTCGACTTTTTTCTTTAAATTTAATGAGTTTTTCCTCTAAATTTAATGAGTTTATTCTCAACATTTTATCTCGACTTTTTTCTCGTAATTTAACAAATTTTTTCTCGTAATTTAATGAGTTTATTCTCAACATTTTATTTAGACTTTTTTCTCGTAATTTAATGAGTTTATTATCAACATTTTATTTAGACTTTTTTCTCGTAATTTAATGAGTTTATTCTCAACATTTTATCTCGACTTTTTTCTCGTAATTTAACAAATTTTTTCTCGTAATTTAATGAGTTTATTCTCAACATTTTATTTCGACTTTTTTCTTTAAATTTAATGAGTTTTTCCTCTAAATTTAATGAGTTTATTCTCAACATTTTATCTCGACTTTTTTCTCGTAATTTAACAAATTTTTTCTCGTAATTTAATGAGTTTATTCTCAACATTTTATTTAGACTTTTTTCTCGTAAGTTAATGAGTTTATTCTCAACATTTTATTTAGACTTTTTTCTCGTAATTTAATGAGTTTATTCTCAACATTTTATCTCGACTTTTTTCTCGTAATTTAACAAATTTTTTCTCGTAATTTAATGAGTTTATTCTCAACATTTTATCTCGACTTTTTTCTCGTAATTTAACAAATTTTTTCTCGTAATTTAATGACTTTATTCTCAACATTTTATTTAGACTTTTTTCTCGAAATTTAACGAGTTTTTTTCTCGAAATTTAACAATTTTAATCTCGAGATGGTTTTATTTTTTTATTATTGCTTGGCCCTAATCCTCTTCCGTAAAAACCAAATGCACTGAAAATATTCTTAAAGTTATTAGTTATTAGTTAGTTTGCTTATAATTTAACCCCATGCCAACCACTAAACCACCAATAAATAAATTAATGAATTAAAATGTTTTTAAAGTTTGTCTTTGATACCTCACTTCAATTAATATCTTTCCATAAGAATCAATAGAAAAGTAAAGAGTTCATCAAAGTATTCTTCAGAGATTTTGGACTTAAAGGAGGATCTTCACCCATTAACAAAAAATTCTGGCTTGCTCTGGAATGATCTCTTCAACAGTGTGTCCCAGCGATTTTCAACCAACCACAAAATGGATTTGGTTGATTTGTTAATTTGTGCTGCACTGATCCCATCTGGCTTGCCATTTCTCCAGGAATCAGTTATAGCTCTTTTTATAAATGTAATGACTTGTGTTTCTTATGCATGAGTCTCTAAAATGGATGAAAAGCACATTTGTCTTTCAGTCAGTGATTAGAGCTGTGAGTCTATTTTCAGTTTGTTTTCTCACAGTAATAAGAGATTCTAACCTGATGAGTGACGAAGGAGTGCAGTCTGACGTCGGCTCTCTCTCTGACAAGTTTCCACACATCGTCACCGTACGACTCCTTGATGAAGTCATGGAGACTTTCACACAGCAGTCCGTACATCCCGACAGCGAACTGAACGTCTGGAATCCAAGAGAATCTCAGGCCAGATGCAACTGAGAAACAATAAAGAACAGGAGGAAACATGAAGAAATCATCATCCTTCTAAAACACACAAAATCTCTATTCTTTCATGGCAAAGAAATCTGACCTGTCACGATCTCACATGAAATAAAACTCAATGTATAGCGTATGAGGAGGTTCGCAGCTCCTCCGGACACGGTCCCAGTCTGAAGAATCGCGCAGGAGGAGCAGGAATCGTTTTAAAGGAGTCGCTCTTACTCAAACTCTTCAGCTCTATTGTTGTGATGTCAGCAGCTGGTGACTTTGAGTATTGACAGACGCACACCTCTCACAGACACATGCTGCTCTTTCCCTTTCCACACATTTTACAATTTTGTCATTAAATGTGATGTCTGACATAACAGTAAGTGTTAGGAGAGATTTAAATGGTTTAGTGTTGGCCATTTGTTCCTTACAAAAACATATTGGCAGTATCATGGTACAGTGATGGATTATAGAGGGAAATACTTTAATACTTACCATGGTACTAAACAAATAATGCATATATTGTACACTAATTCAAAAGTTTTTTATTAAATTAATAGTTTTACTCAGCAAAGATGTATTAAATTAATCAAAAGTGACAGTAAAGACATTTATGACAAAAGATTTCAAATAAATGTCCTTTGAACTCTATTCATCAAAAAATCCAGTTCAAGCAGCAAATCAGCATATTATTGTAATTCAGCATTAATCTATTGTAATCGTTAGTATTCTTATTCTTCTTCTTCCTCTTCTGCTCTTGAGTTTATGGCAGCTCATAGAACCGCTTGTGGGAAAGTTATGAAATTTGAATTTGGCACACAGATAGAGGACAGTCTGAACTTTATCCACAGCAATTTTGGAGTCTCTAACTCAATCCCTCTAGCGCCACCAACTGTCCAAATTTGACTTACAGTTATGCTAATAACTTTTGAACCACAAGTGTCCGTTATGCACCTTATGACGCCATTTTCTGTCATGAAAATTTTTCCACCATTTTGAATCTTGAAAATTGAACCAGATCATCTTCAGTCCATTCCGACAAAAAAGTTATGGAATTCAAGCTGATTCGTCAAACCGTTCTCGAATAACTTGCGAACGAATTTGACGAAGAGCACGCCAAAATAAAGGCTATATCTCCGCAACGCTTTAGCGTATTCGGACCAAATTTGGCGTGTGTTATGACAACCATGACCTGAGGGTACCTGCACAGTTTAGGCGCAGCGCCACCTAGTGGTCAGGAGATATGAAAATGGCTCTTTTTGCTTATTACTTTTTAATGGTTTGGCCAAAAATCACAAAACTGGTCTCTTTAGATTTGGTGCAGCATGTCGAGTCAAACGATACCCAATTATCCCATATCGGCTATTTTGGGTGTCAGCCATTTTTCATAAAATGCTGTTTTATACGAACTCATTGATGTATCTTTACGAAACTTGGTGTCTTCGGCACCATGCTCTGACGGTTCTCAAAAAGTTTTAAAGCAGCGCCACCTTGTGGTCAAAAGTTATAATGGAATTTTCAAAAAATGCTAATAACTTTTGATTAAATTATCCTATTGTAATGTAACTGCTCTTAATAGATTCCATGGGTGATGCCGAGAACATAGATTTTCGGCCAAACTTCCTGTCTGCCATTTTGATTTTCATTCAAAACCTGCTTTTTCGAACTTTTTCGAATTGAATTGTATCATCTTCAGACAAGCCGGCAAAAAGTTATGGATTTCGCGCCGTAAACCTCATCAACAAATTTGATGGCTTGATGCAAAAATGACTCTGAGGTTGTATCTCTGCAATGCTTTAGCATATTGACACAAAACTTTGCATGTATCATTGTCACCTTACTCTGACAACAATTTTGTAACAGCGCCACCTATTGACCGAAAGGGATTAAATCACCATTAAATCGCATTACTAGTCACTTTACTTATGCTTTTTCAGGCATTTTGCCTAAAATCATCTTAATACGCCTTTAATTGCTCAGTGTTGCAGTTGGTCTGGTGCCCAACTATGCTTGCATGACTTGTTTTGCCTTCTTGGTGCTTGGCCCCTTAATTGCTGCTTGCAATTGTATTTATAAATTATAATAATATTTCATAAAATCACTGATTTTACTGTATTTTTGATCAAATAAATGCAGCTTTGGTGAGCAGAAATTTGAACTTTGTTCAAAAACATTAAAAAACATTACTGAACAGTAGTGTAAATGCTAATTTACTTGATATGTACTGCATTCAAACTTCAATACAGCATCATTGCAACCACAAAGAAAAAAGATCTCTTTTATATCTCAATTGTATCCCATAGAAAGCAACAAGATTAAATGCAGAGCAAAACAATCTTGAGCTCTCAAACTGCGCTCAGATTTGCCAAACAGTGTGCAATCAAAAGTCACAGATCTCAAATCATTTTCAGATCCTTCAAACTTTCCAGAGACCAAATGATCCGAGCCTCTTTAGTGGGAGACTGGTGTCACAGAGCTGCATTTAAGGTCTGGTCAGAGGTGAAGGTTTGAAAGCGAGACAAAAACGTTAATCAACGATCTCCTATGACAACGAACACAAATACACACACAGTCACACAACACACAGACAGCCTTGGCCCGGGACTCCACACGCAAAACCGGCATCAGGTTTTTATTATGAGGGGTTGGCAGGGGTGCGTCAGGGACTAAATGCTTCGCCCCATTTAGCTCCTGTCGTTTGGCTAAAGTTGCGGTGATGATGTCATCGGCAGCGCAGGCGATGAGTCTATAGAAAGCAGCTTCACCCTGCTGCGCTCTCACACTCACACAGTGCAGCCAAGACACAGAACATCCTCTTCTCCAGCACACACTCAGGTAAAGCCAGAGTATGAAGGATTCAGATGAGAGTGTGTGTGAGTGTGTGTGTGTGTTGTCTGGTCATCTAATCTGCACGACAGCTGTGTAAACGCAGTGTGTGTGCTATCAAATCTGTCAAATCTCAACTTTTAGCATGACAAAATGCTTCCTGTAGCTTCTGAGAACAGATGAACTTAACTAAGCTGATATTATTTAGTAGAGTTGGAAAAAATGTAAAACTTTTTTCGTTAATATTGCTTCAAGGAAGAAGAAGAAAAAAACTGTATCTCCAGTCAAAAAAGCATTAATTATTTCAGTCATTTCATCACTAATATCTCAGAAATTAACTTTCATTAGGGGCCAATATGTCATCCTTTCATGTCAAATACCAATTCAGTATTAATTATCATATATGCTGTTACCTACAAAATTAAATTAACGTGCAAGTCATATTTTTGCAATACTATAATTGTATTATTTTTAATAATTACTTTATTATTATTTTAAAATATTTTATTGAAATCATATATTAAAATAAAAATAAGTAAAATAAAATATAACAGATGTAACAATTTTATGCAATACTATAATTAAATTTGATAATTTTTCATTAATAATACAATTATTTTATTACTAGAATATCATTGTTTTTAAAGATATTTTTGTTAATAAAATATACATAATAAAATAATATACAGTCTGTTACAATTTAATTTAATTTTATTATTTTAATAATAATACAAAATATTTTATTATTAGAATATCATATTTTTAAAAATATATTATTAAAATTAAATAATAAAATAAATACATTTACCAAATGTTACAATTATAACAGAGGAATTCATTACAAAGCATTACACAACAAGAGTAGAACTTAATGCTGTATCAATTAAACAAAAACAACAATTATTATTATTATTATTATTAAAAGCACGATGTGAATCATTCACTGTGATGTTGATGTGTGTGCAGACCGAGATGCAGAACGCACATCATAGTCTCACCAAACAGAGACAGCAGCAGGCCATGATCCTGAGCAGAGAGGCAAAGGGAGGTAAGACACACACACACACACGGATGGATGGACTACAGGCTCGTAGGGATTCAGAGACGGAGACGCCGCAGTTGATTGACAGGAGCAGGAACAGATCAAAGCAGATTCTCCCTCAGTCACTTGAGTGATTTAAACAGAGGGAAATCTCCGCATCCAACATTCCTGAAAACTATCCCAGCACTTCAGAGCAAACATTTGCCTCAGTGCGTTTGTTTGCATTTTTTCCGTTGACCTCAGCCACAGCGTGTCTAATCTGGCATCACGACAACTCCAGCTCAGCTGAATCTGACTCTGGAGAGGGAATTTTACAGGAATACGCCAGCATGAGCCCTGGCAGTGCCCTTACTGAAAATGCCACTTTAGGGCGAGTCCATTTCTCTAAGGGTTTTTCATCCAGACAGTCTAATAATAATCAGCACTGTTAGCTACGTGCCACAGCAAACACGACAGCAGCCGTGACAGAAGAACCCGGAGACAATTACAATGCAAGAGATCAGACAAAAAAAACAATCTTCCTCTCAGGGAAACCAAAATATATAAAGAGCGGCCCTGAAAACATATTTGGGCAGCAAAGCTCCACTTATAAATGTCTGAATATCACTGTATTATTAGAAAACAAAATATCAATCCAGATCTTTAACCATTTATTTGATCAAATATACAGTAAAATTGTGAAATATTATTGCAATTCAAAATAGCTGTTTTCTATGTGAATATATTTTAAAATGTAATTTATTTCTGCAATGCAAAGCTGAATTTTCAGCATCATTACTCCAGTCTTCAGTGTCACATGATCCTTCAGAAATCATTTTAATATGCTGATTTGCTGCTCAAGAAACTTTTCTGATTATTATCAATGTTGAAAACAGTTGTGCTGCTTCAGATTTTTGTGGAAACTGTTTTATTGGGATTCTATGATGGAAACGTTCAAAAGAACAGCATTTATTTAAAATAGAAATATAGAAGTATAATTTCTTTCTTGCTATAATTCTTGCTGACCCCAAACATTTGAACGGTGGTCTGTATAAAACACTAGAAGAAGATGAAGAAACAGTGGCACTACTCACTATAATCATGTATGTGTGTGTGTGTGTGTGTGTGTGTGTGTGTGTGTAGGTCTGAACCTTGGGAAAAAGATCAGCGTTCCTAAGGATGTGATGATGGAGGAGCTGAACCTGAACACCAACAGAGGATCCATAATGTTCCAGGAGCGTCAGAGGAGAGTGGAGAGATACACGCTGGAGAACTCAGGAGACGCTTCCACCGGCATATATGTAAGAGACACTATTTAAAGAAATTCATGCAATTTATGGGAGAAAAAAGTTTGTATTACACCACAACACTACAGAAGAGACATAAGTCTGATCAATTAACAGCACACCTGCTCAATAACACACATGATTTGAGGATGCATTCATGCCTTTAGCATAAAGATATGAGTTATGCACCACAGTTTATTACCAGGGTTATCGTTAACTTAGACTAAAACTAAAACCATAAGAAAATTGCAATATTTATAATAAAATAAACTGAAATAGTATTATAATATATAATATGCTTATATATATATATATATATTATATATATACACACACACATATATATATATATGTAATATTTTATTTCATATAAGCATATTTTATTTCAGCTATTTGCCAAGGCAACATTTCTCATTTTCATTAAAATATCTAAAAACAAGATAATTGTTGGAGATCAGTGTTGTTATTGATAACTAAAACTTTATAAATAGTTTTAAATAAAGCTCAAGTAAAATAAAACATAAATATTAGATGAAAAACCTTAAAAAAACACACATAAAACTTAAACTAAAACTATATAGTCATATTAAAAATTATGCAAATTTAAAATAACTAAAACAAACTTTTTAGCTAAATTAAAATGAAAACAGAAAATATAGAAATAAAATTCATTCAAAATAATTTTTGTAACTGTGCGTACTTGTACACTTTTTTGCAATAATTAGTTTATTCACAAGTTGGCAATGGTGTCCTGGGGCGTCGATTCACAAGGTAGTCAAAGAAAAACTGCATAAACAGAATGCATGATTTTTTCCCCCCAAATGGTTCAGTGGAAATCCCTGCCCTGCAACCAATTCCATTGGCTGAGGTTACCGTGACGGGGACATTCTAAAAGGCTTAACTTGGCTTAATGTACTAAGACAGTGATTTTAACTGATTTTAACTGACCAAACTTTGATCATATTTTGGGCTCATATGATTTTTTGCACATAGTATACTTTATTACCATGATATTTAGTAAGTTTGGTCTGTTAAAATCACTGTCTTAGTACATTAAGCCACGTTAAGCCTTTTTCACGTTAAGCGTTTTAGAATGTCCCCCAGTGACGGGTAGGTTTAGGGATCAGGGTCGGGTGTAGGCAATCGTTACTGTGATTCACATGGCCAATGAAATGTTTAAAATCGGCTCCAGGGCGGGATTTCTGCTGAACTAAAACAGACTGGAACACATGCAAGCTACAGCGACAATGGAGCCTACATAGATGAGAGATTGTGCAAAGAGGTTAGAAAGTACCCTCATTTGTACAACTATAATAACTACGTGTGCACAGTTTGAGCAATCTCTTGCCACGAGTTACAACCAGGTTACAGCCCATCTTTGATGACGAAATTCACATCACGCGCACTGTAAGCTGATCCTTGCATATGCGTAAAAAGTGAAGTACACTTTACGCTTAATGCTGCGTTCACACAGTAATTTCGAGATGACAACATGTGACGTTCTACTCTGAGCTCTTCACATCCTTGGACTGGGAATTATGTGTTTCTATGGCAACACTATCAACGCCTAAATCTGCAGTGGTCAGGTGGTACAAGAGGAGCTCTCAGAAACTTACAAGTTATAATTACGAACTCTATGAGAAACTGAACACTTTTAACAAGTTGTTATCTAGTAACACTTAAATCCTCAGAATGTCGCCTGGAATTCCTGAAGGAATTCACTAGATGAGGTAATAAAACTGGATGTTCCCGTCTCACATTCGCCTGCTCGGCGTTTCACCGATTAAACTCTCCAAACCGCGATGTGAGGGCCGTTACTTCACACACAACGCGTTTTTGCATTCCAAGCGGTTAAAAGTCCTGCATTCGTGCTTTGCAAGACACTGAACGAACTTCTCCATCCTGAAACTCTTCCATCAGAACGACATGGATCAGAATCAAATCCAGAACCAGAACCAGAACTACATGATGACAGACATGCAGGGAGGGAAAGAGAACCTGCTGTATCCAGTGGCCGGGAAACACAGTCTCGTCACCAGCCTGAAGAACACAGTGGCCAAGAAAGGAAGCCCAAACGTCCTCGCACCAGGTACACAAACTCCTCTCGTCGTTTCCATCAGTTCAGTCTCTTTTGACCAGTATTACTAATTATTAAATTTCTCACCACCCAAAATAACTTAGAAACATGGCACAGAGTTAAAGGTGCAGTAAGCAATTTCTGAGAAATGCTGTTGAAAGTGGATCAGACAAAGCACCAAAACACACTTGTAGCCAATCAGCAGTAAGGGGCGTGTCCACTCGTGGGGGGGAGGGTTGGGTTTGCATAGCTTGTTGATAAATTTGGGGGCGGAGCTATAAAATAGGGGTGTGATCCTTTTGTGTAGGGGCGTGTTTGTTTTGGTGATTTGAAATATCAACAGCGTTTCTCAGAATTCGCTTACTGCACCTTTAATTTATAATAATGTTAATAATATTGTCTTACTAAGATTAAAAAGTTGTTAATAAACCTGATTCAAAGTCAGTACACATAAAAACTTAGACTGCAAAAAACGGCTATTTTTTTTACATGCTTTACAGTAAAATATCTATCGATGAATGTACTTGAGAACTAAAACAATTAAAAATTGTTTTCAATAATTTAAATAAAGGTTAACTAAAATAAAATATAAATATTAAATGAAAAACCTATACTTAAAAAAATAATGAAAATAAAAAACTGAAATAAAAAAGATTAAAGTTGAATTTAAAATTATTAAAACTGCAATCGAGCTATATAGAAATATTTTTTTAAAAATGACAAAAGCACATAACAATATTACTAAAACTTAAACTAAAATGAAAAATGAAAATATTAAAATAAAAGACAATTCAAAATCTTAAATACTATATTATTATATAAATGCTAAAATACCACACAATCTATGAATATAAAATATTATATATGTGTATTTATATATATATACATATATATATATATATATATATATATATATATATATATATATATATATATATATATATATATATACACAAACATATTCAAATAATAAAAAACATTAAAAATGTAAATAATTTTTTAAAAAGCATAATTGGTTCTCTTTAATGTCTGATTGTAGTGGTGTTTCTCAAGTACATTTATCTTGCTTCGGTGACTTAACTGGAAAACAAACAGAACTAGTCATTAAGAAAATGATTTTTGCAGTGCACAGAAACACAAGTGTTTGTTTTGAACTAGAGGAATATGTCTGTATATGTTTGTGAGGTCTTTGACAGCAGCTTCACCCCTCTCGTATCTGATGAGCCGTTATCATTAGCTCGTCTCGGCACTCCTAATTAACTCCTAATGTTCTTCTCCGTCTGCGGATCCCTTAATAAACATCCATCTCTTGTTTCTGTGTCCTTATCTGCCTGTTGCCCCTGAAGATACCGGTCTGAATAATATCCGCTAATGTGTGCGTGCTAGTCCAGTGCGAACCCTGTGAGCTAAACACTGTAGCATGCTAGAATGTGCTTCAGGACAGCAAAGCCCCTCTATAATTGGCCCTATGAATCACGAAGCACCATCCTTTCCTTTTAGGCTACTCCGGACCGCTAAGAGAGATCCCTCGAGAGAAATTCAACGCCACGGTGATCCCGAAGTCTTATTGTTCACCGTGGCGGGAAGCCCTGGGAGAAAGCGAAGAGCTTCTCTCCTCACTCAACACTCAGATACCTCAACCGGCAGAGAAACTCCCGCCAGCGAACTACAGGTGCTTTAACAGGTAAGAAAAGAGTAGAACCAACATTCCTTTTAAAACAAACTGTAGGCTGCACCCGTACTCCTAACCCTAGTCATATGTATGGAAGGCCATTTTCACCACATAAGAAACAAAAAATCACGCTTTGGAAAATCATAATAATACGGAGCCCCTAAGGGAAAAAATATGAGATGGGAAAAAATTATATATATTTCAACGCTTTTGCGTTCTCTCACGAAACTTTGCATTCACAGACTTCACCCGTTTCCCAAAAAAACCTCCCAAAAGTTTTGCATACTACATTCAGTCATCAGTGTCCCGATGTGTGGTGTGCATTAAGACTTTCTTAATATTGTCATAAAATTAAAGGGTTAGTTCACCCAAAAATGATTTTTTTTTCATTTATTACTCACCCTCATGTCGTTCCACATCCGTAAGACCTTCATTCATCTTCAGAACACAAATTAAGATATTTTTGTTGAAATCCGATGGCTCAGTGAGGCCTGCATAGCAGGCAATGACATTTCCTCTCTCAAGATCCATTAATGTACTAAAAACATATTTAAATCAGTTCATGTGAGTACAGTGGTTCAATATTAATATTATAAAGCCACGAGAATATTTTTGATGTGCCTTAAAATAACAACTTATTTAGTGATGGCCGATTTCAAAACACTGCTTCAGGAAGCTTCGGAGCGTTATGAATCAGCGTATCGAATCATGATTCGGATCACGTGACTTTGGCGCTCGTAACCGCTGATTCGACATGCTGATTCATAACGCTCCGAAGCTTCCTGAAGCAGTGTTTTGAAATCGGCCATCACTAAATAAGTCGTTATTTTGTTTTTTTGGCGCACCAAAAATAATATCGTCGCTTTATAATATTAATATTGAACCACTGTACTCACATGAACTGATTTAAATATGTTTTTAGTACATTAATGGATCTTGAGAGAGGAAATGTCATTGCTGGCTATGCAGGCCTCACTGAGCCATCGGATTTCAACAAAAATATCTTAATTTGCGTTACAAAGGTGAATGAAGGTTTTACGGGTGTGGAACGACATGAGGGTAAGTAATTAAAGACATTATTTTCATTTTTGGGTGAACTAACCCTTTAAGTCATAATTTTCATAATTTCGACTTAGTATGTCATGATGTCAATGTTTTATGTCAGAGCCTAATTTAGCCTTTTTAATAAGATAATTGAAGTCATAATTTCAATGCTGACAACAGCTGTGCTTCTTTAATATTTGGTAAACATCATATTTTTGCTGGATTTTTTGATGAATATGAAGTTTAAAACAACAGCATTTATTTGAAAATGAATTTGTTTGACTTTGTAACAATGTAAACTTTATCAATTTAATGCATCCTCTCTGAATAAGTCTTAAAGGGATAGTTAACCAAAAATGAAAACTATCCCATGATTTACTCACCCTCAAGACATCCTAGGTGTATATGACTATCTTCTTTCAGACAAACACAAGCTGAGATATATTTAAAAATATCCTGACTTTTCCAAGCTTTATAATGGGAGTGAATGGCGGTCCTGATTTTGAAGTCCAAAAAAAGTGCATCTATCCATCATAAAAGAAATCCATACAGCTCCAGCGGGTTAATAAAGGCCTTCTGAAGTAAAGCGATGCATTTTTGTATGAAAAATATCCATATTTAAATCTTATTAAACTAAAATAAGTAGCTTCCTGCAGATGGCCTACACATATCGAATTGAGCCATCGCAAATGGACTTCAAAATCAGGAGCATCATTCACTACCATTATAAAGCTGGGAAGAGCCAGGATATTTTTAATATAACTCTGAAGATAGTCATATAGGATGGCTTGAGGGAGAGTAAATCATGGGATAATTTTTGGGTGAACTATCCCTTTAATTTCTTTATAAAATAATCTTGTGCATCCAACAAAACTGAGGCTCTTTCAAAAGATTAGATGCGATTGACCTTGAATGCTTGTCAAATACAGATGACTTGCCTGGAAGTCCTTTAAAAGAGCTTGTCCTTGTAAACTTGACTTGGTTTTTAGGTGCACTGGTGAAACTGACTCGTGAAAGCTATGTAGCTCCAGCTAAATGTCTTCTGAATGAATAAATGTACATGGAAACAGATTGCAATGAGTTATTTCAGTCTGTTGCTGTTATTTTTGCCCATAATAAGCACATAAATATAACCTTAAAATATAATCAGATGATGTGAATGTTGTCAGTGACTAACAAAGATGTTCCAGGCGCATTTTAATTTTATTTTTTTGCTTGAAATAAGCACGATAGATACAATTAATGGACAACTGTTGCATTTTTAAAAAAATATATTTTTAGCCTTTTAAATGACTGATAGAGTACAAATTTCACATATTGATGGGGGGAAGGCAAGTAAAAAGATAACGCAAGTCATTTGTATTTCGCTTTGGATAAAAACGTCTCCTACATAAATATATGCAAATGTTGAAATAAGAAAATAAAAATGCAACTTAACGTGCCAGAAAATGTGCCAACCTGCCATGACTCAGACAAACGACTTTAATTTGCAAATTACTTCAACTAACTGAAGGAACTGGGAGTGCAAATCTGATTGAAAACCTAGAGTTAGATGGCTGAAACAAAAAAGAAAAAAGAAAGTTGCATCAAACGGTTCATTGATGCATCACAATAACAATACAGCGGCCCATATAGGGTTGGGACATCCAAGTAGGATTGGGATTCCCTTATAACAACTTCTTTATTTAGGAGGGATTATGTCCATTCTCCACGGTTCCAGAAAACGGAGGCAAAACATGATATGAGAAGTGGCCTTGAGGGTCACTGAGAGGTTCTGGCACATTAGCTTCATGCGTGATGATTACGTACCTTAAATAGACCCAACAAGACTAATCCACACTATCAAATTATGAAGTGCACTTAAGAGAGCTGCAATGTTTCCACTGCGTCTTCCCATTTGAAACGAGACCCGCAGAGGAGCGAATGACTGAGGAACTATTTAAGGAACCGCCGGCACACTGTGCACAGAAGATTCTCAGATACAAACTAGAATTGCGTCACCATGTTGAGTCTAATCCAGAGGCAGGAATATCTTGAGGTGGCAGGTCTGGGTCCATTAAGTGACATATAGCTTTGAAACCGGACAAAATTACATGCAGTTTCTGGAAACTTAATGCAGTTGTGTTCCAGATAGTGTCACAGGCGTATCTGTTGAGTGCGTGAACACAACGGCCAATCAGAGGTGTTTAAGAATCCGCTCAACAGCGCTCAAAATGCTAGGGGGAAATGCTGGTATCGTCACATTTTTAAAATTTCAGTACCAGCTTGGTACCGAAGTCGGTACTTTTGACAACCCTTGAATGCCCACTTTACACCATTTAGTCTCATTGAATACTTCAGAAATATGTCACATTTTGGATGTATACACTTTTTCTATGTTTTGGCCTTCCTTCCACACTGAGATGGCATTTTTCTTCTTGTGAAAAGACCCAAGTAGATAAATTTGAAAACAGCTTTCACATTGTAGTGTGGATTGTGAAAATAGAGTTATTTTAAAACTATGACATATTTAGTCATGTGATGGATATTGCACCGATAGTTATGTTTATTCTGATGTGTGCTTAGAAGAAAAGGTTCCATGTAGAATTTTAAAGGATTCCGTTAGACGCATCATTTATAGAACCTTTTAGAAGTTCCATCATGGGATCAGTTTAAAATTTCCAAGGATCAGCATTCGCCCCTAAAAGTGATCAGGCAGACCAAACCATAAGTCGCAGAGACTTGAAACTTTGAGGGCTGGTAGTACTCACACCGTCTACAACGTCACCAAGGCTCGCCCCAATTGGCCTGACGGGGGTGCTACAGCAGTCAAAAGTATACTGTTAGGCACAAGTGTCTTATATCATTGAAATCCTTGGCTCAAGACGGAAAAAATGCATGCTTCGGATTCGCTTGGGTATTTTGGATTTTTTGAAAAACCTACTTTTGCGAACTATTCCTAGGTTTTTGGCCCGATCGGAACCAAATCATGCAGCAAGATTCTCTGGAGTCTGATTGTGAATAATTATAAAAAAATGTGACATTTCGATTCACGGTCCGCCAAAACCTTAGAAGTGGGTGGAGCCACTTTTACTAAAATGGCTATAACCCGTGAACGGAATGAGATATTTTCACCAAACTTGGTACACCTCTGTAAGAGCTCATTCTGTGGCCGCGTGAAAAATGACACAGCGACTGGCCTCTTGGTGGTGCTATAACAGAAAAAAAACATGAAAATGTCTATGACTACTTCACCGTTAGTCCAATCGACTTGAAAATTGGCATGCAGTGCCTCTGTCCGAGCTGCCATGACTGTCTGAGGACATTGACGCATCTAAAAAAAAACATGCCCGCCATCGGCCAATGAAGTTTGAGCAGCTATCAGACAAGGTTAAAGGGTTAATTCACCCAAAAATAAAAATTCTGTCATTTATTACTCACCCTCATACCGTTCCACACCCGTAAGACCTTCATTAATCTTCAGAACACAAATTAAGATATTTTTGTTGAAATCCGATGGCTCAGTGAGGCCTGCATAGCCAGCAATGACATTTCCTCTCTCAAGATCCATTAATGTACTAAAAACATTTTTAAATCAGTTCATGTGAGTACAGTGGTTCAATATTAATATTATAAAGCCACGAGAATATTTTTGGTGCGCCAAAAAAACAAAATAACGACTTATATAGTGATGGCCGTTTCCAAAACACTGCTTCAGGAAGCTTCGGAGCGTTATGAATCAGCAAATCGAATCATGATTCGGATCGCGCGTCAAACTGGCAAACTGCTGAAATCACGTGACTTTGGCGCTCCGAACCACTGATTCATAGCGCTCCGAAGCTTCCTGAAGCAGTGTTTTGAAATCGGCCATCACTAAATAAGTCGTTATTTTGGCGCACCAAAAATATTCTCGTCGCTGGTTTTATTACATTAATGGATCTTGAGAGAGGAAATGTCATTGTTGGCTATGCAGGCCTCACGGAGCCATCGGATTTCAACTAAAATATCTTAATTTGTGTTCTGAAGATGAACAAAGGTTTTACGTGTGTGGAACGACATGAGGGTAAGTGATAAATGACAGAATTTTCATTTTTGGGTGAACTAACCCTTTAAATGGAGGCCGATTGGAATGAAACTTGCTGGACCTGTTTGATTCACGGCCCTAGAGGTCTGTGAGAAAGTCAAAAGAAATCAGCCACCGGGGGACACCTTTGCGTTTTTCACATGGGTAAAGAATTGTGTATCGCGCAATTTTTCGCACACACCCACAAGATTCATACCACATGGTAGAACTCCTCATTCTGAGTAACTTTGCCTCTAGGACCACCACTGTCCATCGGATCGTTTGTTAAATATTGGAGATTTATATTGGAGAACTAGTCCCAGGTTTTTCGCTCAACCTTGATAAAACCACTACGGCACAATTCTCAGGACTCTCTAGATCAATAGTTACCAAAAACAGTTAAACTTTACCCTTTGTATAGCTATAACAGATTAATTTAGAAAATGGATGTGGCAAAATATACTCAAAAGTCTATAAATCCTAAACAAAAACTCGGAACTTCACGAAAATAGGTGAGCACGTGACATAAGATTCTAAACAAGTATGCCAAATTTATGGAGATTGGACCATAGGTGGTGCTATAACCGTTAAACCATGTATTTCCTTAGTAAATTGCCTTTATTGGCTGGTCTTTTCCATCTATGATCGAGATGGTTACAGGCTTGCTAAATAAAACATTATACCTTTTTACGCATGTGCTTAAAGGCCTTAAAACGCTTGAACCCCGATAATTGCTGCTCGCAGCTATATTTGTTTTTGTTTTCATTCATTTTTTACATTCATTAAATTTTATGAATAAGCAGCTTGCAAACATACTTTATCACTAGACAAAAATTGATATAACCCATTAAACATGAAAACATAATGCAATCATTTAAGAACCTTATATAGAACCTTTTGGGCATTTAAAATTGAGTCTAGAACTCTAGAGTTCTATATAGAATTCCAAATGAATCTTATATGTGCTATTCAGTATTTCTAAAGATCTTCATATTCATATTACTTTCCTTTATCACAGAAAATTTACTCACAATTGCTATCCTGCGACAAAACATGTTTAGACCATACAATCAATGGCAATTGAGTCCGATCTGGACAAACCAGTGATATTTTGCTAATGAAATGCCAGAAGAATAGTGCAAGAACTTCATTACGTCTGGTCTCTCAGTATCACCTCAATGAGTTTTCATTAAGTTTTATGCATGTGCACTAAGATGATTTAAGTATTTTCCAATGTTTTAGTGTGGACAGAGAGCTTTCTGAAACAAAAACACTGTTTTCAAATGTATCCAGATGTAGCCTTTTAGATTCAGCTCAAATCTTCATCGTTTGGTTTTTATTTTAGAGCCGCAGTGCCATTTGGAGGTCCTGTGCGCAGTCAGAGGGTGATTCCTGTTATTGGGTTTGAAACTCTGGAGACTCAAAACCTTCCTGGCATGACCTTGGCCACCATGTCCAAACGACGCAACTTCAACAGAGCCCCGCGGGGATGGGGCATCGGATACTCACCCGAGTCAAACGATCTGTGAGCTCCACGCTGATCCACAGCTGTAACATTAGAGGAAAAGACTGGCGTGCCGTAAAGACCTGCGCTTTGCACTTTCGGACCGTCCCATTAAGTTCCCTGCAGGTGAAAGGCCAGAAGAGAGCAGCTGGAAGCTTAGATTTTTACAGCATTTGGAAACCAAAATTAAACATCATGATAAAGATGATCAGAATGAGATGTTTTATCTCAGTGCTGGATGAAGGAAGTCTTGGTTGCTCTCCTAGAACAAGACAAATCCATTAACACATCTATACAATAAGAAATGAGTCCAAATCTTATGATTCAGAACTTCAAAATACTGGCATTTCATGCAAATAATTGGTGTTCACAGTAGTGTGCAGCATTCAGTGGCCCCTAAAATGTATTTGGACACTTTAGGCACATGGAAAATATGCATGACATTGCATTAGAGGACTAAATATCAATGACCTATTGTTTTCACACCAAACAAACTCAAATGTTTTGCTTGTAAAATGTGCATCTTTCTTAAAATAAATAACATGCTTTCATTTGTATCTAACGCAACAGTGTCCGAATACTTTTTGGGCCGCTGTGTTTCTTAAAAACAGAGCAGACGGTACATTTAATGACAGCTAGTTTAATGTTCACAAAAGAAAATGGTAACCGTAGGTTCTTTCAATAAAGTCCTTGTTTTTTAATTCCTTTACAACAAAAGAAAAGCACTGAACTGACAGTCCAGTAAAAAAAATGTTTCAGAGCAGAATAAGAAACTGATAAATATCAGAAAACAAGTTGTTGTTTTTTTTCTCTCTAGAGAGATGCAAGAAGTGGCTACACTAATATCTCATGTTAAAAATCTGTCTTTGAATATAGTTGCATCTTGGACACAATTCATTTTTATGTGTGTTAAATCTCTAGACGCAAGACTGAAATGTGTGTGTGGGTTTGTGAATCTCGCAACAAATAAACAATATAAACAATTTTATCTTGCAAAAAGAAAATCAAGCCTATTTTAGGACCACAAGGATTTTTTTGCAGCACTAATTAAGCAATAATTATCCACCCAAATTCTCAGTTACCTATTGTAATGCAACAACAATGAACAGTAATTACAATTTGGGGGGAATTGGGTTAAATTTTCATGAAAATGTCAAAATGCAAACAGTCATATTAGTCGTAAACGTCGCATGTCATGATGATGTATCAAACACAGCAGCTTATTGCCCGGAGTAAACTTTTAATAACACAGGCCTATCTGTTGGTAAGCTTTGTTTGTAAATACGATGTGACTGAGGCATTATTGTGGCGTACAACTGGCACTGCATTTACAACAACAGCGCCCAATCACACTACCGTACCATTACTGGCACTTCCCATAGTGTTCCAGTCAATCACTCTGTATGATGTCACAGACTCCACCCTCTGATGACATCACCTTCACAGTACAATAACCCGCAGCAGCAGGAGAATCTTTACTAGTCCCCACGTGAGCAGTCAATCAATCAGTCACTGTGGCGAACGGCAGCATGCGCACCCATGCGCTGAGGATCCTGGGAAGGGTAATGGATGTGGCCTGGAGGTCTCAAACCCATCGGAGGAGGTGGAGGAGGACCCATGGGTTGGAACATGGGAGGCCCAAAACCTGAAACCACAACCAGACACTTTTAAACCATTCAAGAGCCATTTTGATTGAATGATTTGAATAATTTTAATTCCCATTAACCATAACAGCACTGGTTGTATTATATGAACACATGCAGGGGTGAGTGGAGATGAAGTGTGTACCAGGCGGTGGTGGGTTTGGGAGTCCGGGCGGAGGCGGCAGACTGATGTTCATGAGCGCAGGAGAGCCGCTCGGGTCCAGGTTAAAATAGTTGGCAGGCGCTTCCTCCTCTAGAGCAGGCGGTAGAGGTAGAGCTGCAATATACACATGATGTAATCACACAGATCAATCAAATAAAGAGAGACTGTGCATTACAGTCATTTTACCATGGGTAAGGGGTGGTGTTAGTCACGATGCAAAGTAACAGTAATTTGACAAAAGACACCAATGTTTAAAAAATAAATGTAATTATAATATTATTCACAATAAATTAATAAACAATAATAATAAAATAAATAATAATAACAAAATAAATTTTAAACAAGGGAATATTGTTCATTATCATAAGTGGGTGATTCAAATTGCATGCCCAAAAATAAAATGAAAATATTTATTTAATTCATTTTTATTTTATTTATATATATTTTTGGGGTGCAATATGACCCAGAATTTTTTTCATTAAAATAAAATAAAATGCATATATGCACAAGAAGCTATAATTATATATAAATGTATGATTCATATAAAAAAAAAAAAAAAAAAAACACGTTTGGGTCATATTGCATCCCCAAAAATAAAATAAAAATATTTATTTCATTTATTTTTATTGAATTTATATATATGAAAAAAAGTTTAATCATATTTCATCCCCAAAAATAAAATAAAAATATTTATTTAATTTATTTAATTTATATGTGAAAAAAAATGTTTAATCATATTTCATCCCCAAAAATAAAATAAAAATATTTATTTCATTTATTTTTATTTTATTTATATATGAAAAAAATGTTTGGGCCATATTGCATTCCAAAAAAATAAAAATATTTATTTCATTTATTTTTATTTTATTTACATATGAAAAAAAAAAAATGTTTCGGTCATACTGCATCCTAAAACATAATAAATTAAAAAACACATGCAAAAGAACCTATAATAATATATAAATGTATGATTCATATGAAAAAAAAAAATGTCTGGGTCATATTGCATTCTAAAATAAAATAAAATTAAAAAATTAATTTATTGCAAATTATGACCCAGATATTTTATTTTTCATGGTTTTATTAAAACAAATAAAATACACATATAAATAAACAAGAAGTTATAATTGTAAATAAATTATTATTATATATTATTATTCATTTATTCCTTATTGGATCATTAACATTACAACCTATGAGCCAGTAACACACACACATGCACACGCACACACACACACACACACACCTGTAGGGAGACCTGGTACTGGTTCTAGTCTGGTGCCCATCTCACTGAACCCGTCCTTCACATCTTGCCCTTTAGCAGCTTGTGAGCGGCCCCACTTCACCGCCAGCCTGCGGCCGTTAATGATGAGCTTATTGAAGGTTTTCTCCGCAGCGAGCTCCGCCCCCTGCCGTGTGGCAAACTGAATGAACGCGCACTGCTGCCTCTCAACCAACGTGATCGTACGGATCTCACCGAACTGGTAGAAATTATTCCTGTGAGAGGAGACAAAGAAAGTGAATTAATTCAAATATTACACAGAAAATACAAGCTTGGAATACAATACTGGCACACTGATTATTGCATACTGCCTACTATTTCTTAAAAAAGTAGTATGTGAAATAGTAAGCAGGTATGCAACAATAATCAATTCAAACAGCATGTAAGATTGACTATTAATGTTTAGATGCAGCCTCATCATGAGATTATAATGAAACTCCTCTACCTGAGCTCAGAGTCAGTGATGTTTTCTCCCAGCCCTCCTATGTACAGTGTAGTGATGGACTTGTCCTCGGGAGGGTCCAGTCGAGGCATGGTGGACGCTCTCTTGAGGAGTTTATCTGCCACCGGGTCGTTGATGCCATAATAACGATCTTTAATGTTCTGATCGGCCAGAGGATCGTCAGGGTCTGTGGGCTTCTCATGTCTGTCACAAAACAACATCAAGACTTTGGTCACAACACTGCAACTGCCATCATGTGGACAGTCATCAACATTGCAGCTGATTCCCACCATTAAGAACAACACTCATTTCTACTTTATTTCAGTTTAGCCAAATCAGGATTTTAATTTAACCATAGAGATGAATTTAACCTAATTGTTCCCATTTAAAAAAGACAACTCTAATGAATGTCATATGAGCTTTGAATCAATCCCTGCATTATATCAAATTTTCACTGATCTTTTCACATAGAAATGCTTTAGGGTAATTATAGTTAACTAAAAAACAAACAAACAAACAAAAAAAAAAAACATGACATTAAATAAACTTTACATGAAATAAAATAAAACATAAAAAAAAATACATTATTTCAGCTGCCAAAGCAACATTTCTATTTTTCATTTAGTGTAGCTTGATGCAATAAAATAACTAAAACTGAACTAAAAATTAAATTTAAAAAAAATAATAGTTTTTAAAAAATGACAAGCACAACAAAACTACTAAAATTAAAATAAAAAACATTCAAAATATTAATAAACTATAATAGTATCTAAATGATAATAAACTAACACTGATAAAAACATTTCAAATTGAAATTAAAAGAACATTTATTGTAACCAAGTTAAAAAACTGAACTAAACATGCACTTCATCTGTGAATCTCATTCATCTCTTTTCACATGCAAAGAGGGCTTTTCTTAAAGATGAAGCAGCATAAAAATACTATTTAATTCTAAGAGTCAGATAGACAGTGAAAATAAACTATTACTGTTTTTGGCACAAGAAACATTAACATTATAAATGCTATTATAATGTTTTAACCCCTTGAAAACGGACCTGTACGGACACTCCTCTCCTCTCTTACACTCTCCCTTCACCCAGAACGAGCAGATATGAGGTCTGTTGCGCTTGTAGTACGGAGTGGTTCGCGCCAGCTTCAGCAGCATGTCACTGGGGCTCTGTGCTTTACCCAGCATCCCCACCGGTCTGGTGCCGTCAGAGTTCTGGATCTGACACACACACACACACACAGAAAAACAAGAGTTTATGCTACAATTTTACATATTTCTTTTCACTGGCATTAGATTTCTTAGTTGTAGGTTGTAATTAGACGTCACCTCTCTCTCCATGTTCTGAGTGTAATATTCCTTGTTCACGTCAGACCTCGGCATGTCGTCTTTAATAGACATGCTTGTGTCTCTGACCTGGATTGGAAGACCTGCAAAAATTGAACAGTAGACAAAAACATTATTTAAGGCCATTATTGCCAAATGTTTTTGTCTGATGAACCCATTTGACGTAAAATATTTTTACTTGTAGTACCAGTGATATTTTAAGTTAATATTAATATATTAATAATTTAACAATATATTCACATGTGCAGGTATACACACACACACACACATATATATATATATATATATATATTTATGTGTGTGTGTATGTGTGTGTCTGTATCATGGTTATAATCATTAACTAAAACTATTAACAGAAATCTTTTTAATTGAAATAAAGCTGAAATAAATTAAAATAATAATCAGTAGAGAAAAACTATACAAAAATTAGAAATGTTGCCTTGGCTATAAACTTAAATAAGTTGAAGTTGAAGCACTAAAATTATTAACTGTAAATAAATAAACTTAAAACTAAACTAAAACTACATTTAAATTTAGCTAAAATTAACATAAAAACCAAAAATATAAAAATAGCTAATTCAAAATATTAATAAAATAAATAAAACTTAAATAAAAAATATAAATTTATAATTATTTTCAGCGTTTTATTTTGATTGTTTTTATTTTAAAAGTATTTATTTATTTATAACTATAGTGTAAGCATATATATATATATATATATACACTATAGTTCATTTCTGTAAGTGAGGATAGCAAAATAAAGTAAACTGTGACATATTATACCCAAAAATTCTTCATGCAGTGGACTACCAGTAAAACTGATAAAAATTTGGAACCAAAAATTATTCAGACACTTTGACCTGACCATGTTTTGCTTAAGTGTTATCTGACATAATTAAGATTATTTTTTTATGACACAGTTTTTACCATCTTTTATTACCATTTTTTGAACTATAGTGAATAAACTGTGAAAATGTTGAAGGTGTCTGAATTAAATTTTGACTGATATATATATATATGTGTGTGTGTGTGTGTGTGTGTGTGTGTGTGTTAATTATTATATTATTAATTATTAGTTTTTCATAAATTCACGAAACCCCTGCAGCTCCTTCACAAACCCCATTTTGGGAAGCCCTGATTTAAGGCAACTCTCAATGACGGTCTGTTACTGCACACATCTAGTAATGCTTATTCTTACATCAAATCATTCATAATTGAAATAATGTTTTTAAAACAGTTCTGTTTGATTCAGGCCAATGACCTCAGCTGGCCTGGACCTGGTTCTGGTGTTTAACTCTTACCGTACTCCAGGTCCAGCAAACACGTCTGACAGACGTTCTTCATCTTACTGCAGGTCTGACACACCTCCGTCTTCTTAAAGCGCATCCGTACACCGGGACACCAGCGGAAGACGGTGAAGGGACGAGCACATATCTGAAAAAAAAAAAAAAAGATACTTTAGCCACTTTTCTTTGCAATATCCCTATAAACCAATGTTATATGCTGAGCTCACCTTGCATTCTTTGCCATACTTTTCCTTAGTCTGCAAAAACAAAAAAGTATAATTAATTGAATATTGTGAAAGCTTCAAGTTTAAACTGTTATCTTTCATTTCACCCCATATTGATACAGAGCTTTTTGCAGGTTACTTAAAAAACTGAAATCACTTACCATGCGAATGTACGGATTTTCCCCAAGACATGTTTGACAGAGAATAGGGAAGTCCTGGAAGGAGAAAACTTTGACAATCAGGACAACAAATGTACCCTTGACAAATATTATATTATACAAACATCAAATATCATTATGAATACATGAAGTTAAAGGGATAGTTCACCCAAAAATGAAAATAATGTCATTTATTACTCACCCTCATGTCGTTCCACACCTGTAAGACCTTCGTTAATCTTCAGAACACAAATTAAGATATTTTAGTTGAAATCCGATGGCTCAGTGAGGCCTCCATATGGAGCAATGATATTTCCTCTCTCAAGATCCATTAATGTACTAAAAACATATTTAAATCAGTTCATGTGAGTACAGTGGTTCAATATTAATATTATAAAGCCACGAGAATATTTTTGGTGCGCCAAAAAAACAAAATAACGACTTATTTAGTGATGGCCGATTTCAAAACACTGCTTCAGGAAGCTTCGGAGAGTTATGAATCAGCGTGTTGAATCTGCTGTTTGGAGCGCCAAAGTCACATGATTTCAGCAGTTTGGCGGTTTGACACGCAATCTGAATCATGAATCGATACGCTGATTCATAACGCTCCGAAGCTTCTTGAAGCAGTGTTTTGAAATCGTCCATCACTAAACTAAAGTCGTTATTTTGGTTTTTTGGCGCACCAAAAATATTCTCGTGGCTTTATAATATTAATATTGAACCACTGTACTCACATGAACTGATTTAAATATGTTTTTAGTACATTAATGGATCTTGAGAGAGGAAATGGCATTGTTGGCTATGCAGGCCTCACTGAGCCATCGGATTTCAACAAAAATATCTTAATTTGTGTTCTGAAGATGAACAAATGTCTTACGGGTGTGGAACGGCATGAGGGTGAGTAATTAATGACAGAATTTTCATTTTTGGGTGAACTAACCCTTTAAATTATGAATACATGCAAAAAAACAAGACAAATCAAAATTAGTATGGTATTAAAGGTGCAATATGTACAATTTCTGTCCGCTAGGTGTCGCTAGAGGCCTATTCAAAACAAAGGCGTAGCTTGATGACAGCAAGTTTGAGCGTGGAATCTTAGGACATGTGGTCTTCACATCACAGCCGGTGGAAATAATCGGGATTAGACTCGAGAAGAAATCATGTTCATGGATGAGATTATTAACGTTACTGTAGTATGAAGCAGAGCAGGAGCGAGTGTTGTGGAGCTGAACGAGGAGCTGGAGCGATTGATCAACACACAAGCAGCGGGACTTTTATTATGACACAGACGCCTTTTCCGGTCATGAGTATGAGGTAACGCAGCTCTGTTTATCATATTAGATACATTTGAGTGTGTTGAAAATGATGTTATAACGTTACTCTGTGCGTTCGCTCGGCGGCTGCTGTGAGACACTGTTACACACTGCAGTAAGATAGATCGATTTTACAATATCATATTAAATGCTGGATGGCTTGTGTTGATAAATGGCATGCAATTAATTATAAAACGTATTGTATCATGGAGAAAATGCTGTATTACTTTTACTAAAAATAAAGCTGCATCTGATTATGCTATGTTAGCTACTTCACAAAATAGTGTTTTTCTCTGAGGCATGGTAAAGCATGGTACTCGCAAAAAATCAAGAATATTAGATTTAAACAATGAGACTAAACGTGTTGAGTTATGTAACAACAATTAGTTTTCTGTCTATAAATATATCAAAACAGTTGTTCACTTGTCTATTTAAACGTGTAATATATTAAAGCGTCTTTGGTGTTTCCATGGTTTCTACAAAATAAAACTGGAAACCGAGGGTAACGCGGGTATGACGCCATTGACAGGCGACTCCTCACACGTCCCGGAGCCTTGATTAAAATTGCAATTTTCTCACGATTTAGAAATAGTTGCAAACATTTGGGATAGGGCTGGGCGATATATCGCATGCGATTCTCACGCGCATTTCGTCAGTAAAGCCGGTTCCCTGATTACCGGTAAATCTCCATCACCTGCTTTCAAATGGAGCGCCATTTAACTGACAGAGCCGTAGTTCACTGATAAGCCACGCAATATCACGTTCATATCGCAGATGAATCGCCTTCGATAATGAACGCGATATTTGCGTGGCTTATCAGTGAACTACGGCTCTGTCTGTTAAATGGCGCTTCATTTGAAAGCAGGTGATGGCGATTTAGCGGTAATCAGGGAACCGGCTTTACTGACGAAATGCGCGTGAGAATCGCATGCGATATATCGCCCAGCCCTAATTTGGGATATTGTAAGTACTCAAGTGAACAAAATATATAACACTGGCCTAGTGGATTTTGGTTATTTTACTGCAAAAAACTTACATATTGCACCTTTAACATGACAAAAATACCTACAAAACCTAAGTTTTACTTCAGTCACATCATTTATTTTTCATAATTTCAGACATGCTTAATCGTCAAATGTTGACATATTTGCAGTAAGTGCTTTGCATCCGGGATCATACGAGGCTCTGTCTCTATGCCGTTTATCTTCTTCACAGATGCTGTACAGCTTCCAGATCTCACTAAACTGCTCCCTCAACAAGTTCTACCATGTCATTCACCTCATTAGAGGAGCTAAAGATAGTTTCAGCAATCACAGCAGCACAGATGATACTTCATCGCTCACGATCACAGACAATTCAACTCATCGCTGCTAAAACTGACTGTTTCTAGTGTGCAGGACATTCAGACAAATCCCAATTCTCAGTTATGTTTACAGCAATAAATTCTGATGCCACGTGATTATTTGGATACTAACATTTGGCATATGAGAAATAAGCTGTCATGAAGACAAAGAAACAGCTGGAGCCATAAATAACAGAGACAGATGGGATTTATAAAGCCTTCTTATACATCCTAACAACAAAATACACAAAAATATTAGTTCGTTTTAATAATCAATAATTAAATGCAGTTTGTTGCATCACATTGAGACTTGGGTAAAGTTGGTTTTATATTCGCACATTCGGACTTCTGATAAATTCAGATTTTCCAATAAATGTGCAATAAATTAATGTTTGCGAATTTTAAGCAGCGACATGATATTGACAACCAACGATTGTCAACTTACAACATTTTTCACAGTCGATCAAAATAGGCAAGTATTGTTTTAATGGCATATTTACTTGTGAATGTCCAATGTAGTGTATTAACAAGGCTATTGATTACGGATGGCCGAATGTGCGAATATAAAACCAACTTTACCGAAGTCACATAGAGTGACAAGGCATGACCTTATTCATGGTATTTTATATATTTTGACAGTTTTTAATCAACGTTTATGTTTGCAGTTTTTCATTTGTATCTTCTAAACTGATATATTTTATGGACTGCTGTGTACATGACAATAAAAATAAAAAGTAAACAAACCCTTTATTCTGATTATGTCAAAAAGGATTAAAATATTCTCGACCAATATGACATTTATAAAGACATTTGTTGAAATTTATTTCAAATTATTTATTAATATCTACAAAAACTTAATTAAAAAAAAATGTATTTTATATTGTAATATATATTTGAACCGATTTGAACCGCACGCGCGAGCGTAGTATTCAAAATTCTATAACTGTCAGGTGAAAATGTTTCTTCAAAAACTCTTTCTTTCACTAAATGAAGAAACAGGCACATTTTTGCAGTAGTCTACAGTGTGTTACGTGTTCAATATATTCATAAATCATACCGAATCTTCCCAGTTCTGTCTGTTGTAGGTGTTTGAGCCCAGGGACGTCGCCATGTTCCGCGCACGCACGACGTGGAAATGACGCAACGACGTCACACATCCTCTTTACAATTTTTTTTTTTTTTTAAACTTTCAAAATTACAGAATTCAATAGCAACACAATTCCACACATTTCCACATTTTTCAAGTATACAATGAAAGAACAATAGTTAAAATAAAAAACAAAACAAAAAAGAACAAAATTAAAAAGGGCATCATACATGTTAAATTCATTTAGCAAATATACAGTTCTTTGGGCTTTTTGTTTTTTTTGAAAACTTTATAGATTCTAAATAACCTTTAATGACCAAAATTGGGTTTCGAGTTATTCCATTTAGATTGATGAATGAAAAATTTATAACAGAAACAAATCGACAATATATATTATTCTTTTGGAAAAGTCATATTTATGTGAATGAAAAACAGAGGACAAATTTAAGACTAGGTTGCAATTAATTTTAACACTTAGAAAATGTGACATCTCATACCATCCTCTTTACAAAGGTGTTTGAGGAATAATACGAAATACAACCAAGCCAATAAATTATCCTTATCTTTCTACTTTTAAAGTATGATCTGGCATTAATACGTTTTTGTTACCTAACAAGATGAAAGAACTATACTATACTTTACTATAAAATTATTCATAATTACTATCCATGTAACTCTTTTCTTTCTAAATTTAATTTGGGCATCTCTTCACAATGCACATTCTGTAATTCTAATCTTGAAACAATAACACATTTATTTTATGAATGTGATTATGCAAATGATTTTTGGAAAGATGTAGCCTGGCTTATTTTCTCTGCTTATAGCAAACTTTTCATTTTTTGAAATAATTCATGTTCTGTTTTTGATGTGGGAAACAGGGTCAAAGGAGATGGATAATGTGTTAAAATTGCTAACTATCTGTGGCCTATTTCATCTTCATAAATGTAAACTTACTGACTGTAAGCCCAACATTACGCTTTTTTGTATTGATTTAAAACTATTTTATGACTATCTGTTGAACATCGTTCAACAAGAAAGCTGCTAAAACTGCACTACTGCTAAAAAATTATGATTTCATTATAATACCTCCTGTGTATTTCCTGAAAATTAAAGGTTTTTTTTTTTTATATATATATATATATATATATATATATATATATATATATATATATATAATTTTTTTTTGTCTTAGATATTTGTTAAATAATTTTTTTGCTTGCTTGTTTATACATCCTTTTTTGTATTTTGTTTCAAAATCTATTTCATGTATCCCCTGTATGTTGTTTAATAATAATAAAAAACAACAACCAAGCCAATAAAGTACAATGAGACTGAAAAAATATGATACTGAAATATAGAAACAGAAAAAAATATATCTTAAAATATGTCAGTGCCATAGTTTTGTCTCAAGATGCACATCAGTAATGTTTTTTCCCTGTAAGGCTCGTTTATAAAAGCTTCTTAAATGTCCTAATTTAACTAAAGCCTTGTCTGTGAAAACAAGCATATGACATTTAAATATTTATATAATTCTATAAAATGTACAGGCCTACTATTTTGTATTTAAATCCAATAATAATAGCATTGCCTACTAATAGTAAACAAATGAATGAACAAATGCATTTAATCAAAGCTGCGTACATGTATTTATTACTGCTTGAAAAGTTCTGTGAAATAAACTGCATGCCTTTTCTATTATTTTAATATAACTATATATGGAATAATAACATACTTGATCAATAATAACTTACATTAAAACCTATAAATTGATTAAAATGAGCACATAAACACATTTCCACCTATCAGCAACATGATAAACGGACATATTATGACTTTTATTTTGCTACATTTCATGTAAAAATACTTAAAAATGTACAATTTATTAATTCAACAGCCCCTGTGGACACCACTGTTTGTGTCTGAGTCTTAAGCAATCCATATTAGGAATAATAAATCAATAATAGACTCTATAAATAGATTTACTACACGAGTTTTGATTCTTTCTGCAGCTTGAACAAAAAGTGCAAATTGTAAATAAATAGTTTTAGTCACGTTACATGAAATAAAAATAACCTACAATTATATTTTGACAAATTAGTGTAAAAAAAAAACAGATTTAACCAACTGTTCATTAACCATTAATCATATTTAATTCCAAACATGTACATCTCTTACATGGAAAATTTACATTAATATCACGTTAATGGATAATAAGTGTGATTAAAACAAACAATAAAAACAACCTGTGCATAATAAACACACAATTACAATGAACATGAAGCAGCAACCATCAATGAAACATAAGGACACATGTGGACAGCTACTGTATAATGATATGAGACACGTCATGCTTATAATATTACACATGAAAACACCATAATATCATCTGCCATTAAAGCCTTCACATAAATAGGCACTTATGCAACAAAACTGAATGCTGACATTTAGACAGTATATGGCTTATATATTAGGTACACATTTTAATCAGCTGATTGATACTTGGCTGTGTTTAAACTTAAGGCACGTTCACACCAAGAACGATAACCTTAATGACAACTGTATTAGAATATCATTAGCGCGCGCTGCAGTTTTGTCGTCACAGCAGGATGGATTCTGATTGGCTGTCGATGTTTTTATCGCTCTGAAAGTGATTCTAGCGATGACTACTTGCATGTGGCCGCCATGCTGGATTTCCAGACTCTTTTAAATTTAAAATGATTATTATAACTATATCTTTATCGCTATAGTTATCACTCTTGGTGTGAGTGGGCTTTATTCATGAAACGCAAACAAAACTAATTTGAGTAGCCTAAATGATTCATTTGCGCACACATTTTGTAAGGCACTATTCTTTGTAAAGCTGCTTTGGAACAATATGTATAGTATAAGTTATACGTAAATATATAGAAAAATTAAACTGAACAAATTCGCTTTGCTAGTGTTTCTTGAATAAAGGCCTGATTACAGTCATTCTCCTAAAATAAATAAAAACTATACCCTTTTTAATCCACTTCCGGTCCAGAAAAAGCTTCAGAACATTAAAATAACTACTGGAAGACAAAATCTTGAAATAGTTCCCACTTTCCACCAAGTGTTTTGCTCTTCATGTTGATTATGAGGTACAGTATTGTATTATTAGCTTTGTTTGTTATCATGTGTGTGTTTTCTCTCTCATCAGTAACACTCAAATGCAGATGATGTCCATTAATAAAGGCACATTTTTCCCTGAGACTGTATAAATATTTCCCGAACACACACAATGTGAGATCGTTACATGAAACAAACGTTTAAAAATGAAGGTTTGCTCTGTTAAGCATGACATCATGTTTGGCTTTTCTACACATCAAATGCACTCAGATTAAAGAAGGAATATTTTTGTCTTCAATAACTAGTTGTTTGTTTAGGCTTATACTCCTTTCTTTCTCTTAAAATAGTCGGATGGTGTGAAATTCTGGGATGTTTTCCTGAGGAGGGTTGTTTAAAGCTGAAGTCTTTGAGTAACAGAACTGATCGAGGGTATTTCGTCTTATTCTGAAGGGCACTTAAAACCGATGCTGTATGACAACAAGCTCATTGAGTCTCTGATCTTGGATCAGCTCTATTCAGTCATAAACCCAGATCAGCTCTGTTGCTCTGAAACATCTGAGGCACTTCCTCTGGTTTACATTTTGATGGTGGAGTAAAGCTCATCGATCTGATTCCTGAAGTAGTTCCTGAGATCGGCACGTTTGGCTTTAAGGGTGGGCGTCAGGAGGCCATTTTGGATGGAGAACATCTCAGTGTGTAGAGCAATGTCCTTCACCTGAAAGTGAAGATGACGGAAAAACATTCATCATTTATTACATCATTGATTTATACAATGGCAGTCAAAAGTTTGAAATATTAAAGAATAATATATTTAAGAAGTCTCTTCTGCTCTCCAAGGCTACATTTATTTGACAAAAAATACAGTAAAAATGTGAAATATTATTACAATTTAAAACAGCTGTTTTCTATGTGAATATATTGTAAAATGTAATTTATATCCAGTGATCAAAGCTGAATTTTCAGCATCATTACTCCAGTCTTCAGTGTCACATGATCCTTCAGAAATCATTCTAATATCTGATTTGCTGCTCATTTCTGATGATTATCAGTTGAAAACTGTTGTGCTGCTTCATATTATTGTGTAAACTGTGATACATTACAATTTAAAGGTTTGAGGTAATTAATTATGCATTGGCATTATGCACTGTGTCTGTTTGGACCCAGTGGAATATATAAGCTTATAAAACAGTCATAACTTAGTATTTTTCAACTAAAACCATATTGTATTTGATCAGTAACTTTTCATTAAGGAGCAAATGCACAACATTTTTAAAAAGTTTTGAATGTTACCATGTTTTTACCATGCTACTACTTCTTTTACCCTCTTTTTATTAATTAAAACATTGAGAAATTCTATGAAATTTAAAATGTCACAAGAGCTGCGGCATAAACCAGTGTGATGCAAGAATATATATATTTTTTATCAACGTCTAGGAGGAAATTTTATTTGAATATATTATTATATGAAATTTATAAGAACATATAATATGAGAATTATCAGAATGAACTCCAATGGATTCCTTTAAACTTCTGACTCATGACTGCTCAGTCTAAAGATTTATAATGTTACAAAAGATTCTATTTCAAATAAATGATGTTCTTTAGAACTTTCTATTCATCAAAGAATCCAAAAAATGTATTAAAAAAAATGTAACACTCTTGTGCAGCAAATCAACATTAGAATGATTTCTGAAGGATCATGTGACACTGAAGACTGGAGTAATGATGCTGAAAATTCAGCTTTGCATCACAGGAATAAATTACACTTTACTATATATTCGCATTGAAAACAGTTATTTTAAATTGTAAAAATATTTTACTGTTTTATTGTATTTTTCATCAAATAAATGCAGCCTTGGTGAGCAGAAGAGACTCTTTCAAACATAAAAAAATCTTAATTATTCCAAACTTTATACACTTCAAGACGAAACTCACCTGTTCAAAAGACTTCAGGCCACTTTCTTTACCCAATTTCACAATGTCCTCCAGAATAGCTTTCTTTACCTCCTGAAAACATAAGAAATACATTTATTTATTTATTTATTAACAGTTTATGGAGAAATTAGATACTCTAATTTTTTCAGTACCCAAATATACCAATGCATGCAACTTTCTGAAAAGCAAACAAAATGCAAACGGTCACATGTGCGAGATCTGTCCGTTTACTACCTTGTTTTTGCACAGTTCTTCATATGAGCCCTCTATGCCTCTCTTCTTGGCCCAGCCGGGCAGATAGTCTGGATCAGGCACAAGGATGGCCACCAGACAGGCCTGGAGAGAGCGAGAGGGGAGAGCAATGAATAATAAACACTCATTTCACTATCATGCCTCCATCTGAGCGTTATCGTCTCTCTCCTCACCTGCAGACTGTCTCCATGTACGAAGGCCTGCGACACAGCTTCACTCCTGATGTAGATGTTCTCGATCTTCTCTGGAGCGATGTATTCTCCCTGAGCCAGCTTAAAAATGTGCTTCTTACGGTCCACGATCTTCAGAGTGCCATTCTGCAATAGAAATGGCAGCTTGTTTGACTGTGTTGACTTTCTGTCGTCATACAATATAAACTGAATTTGGCCTGTTCTGCTAAAAGGAACAGTAGCTAAAACGTTATTTGGCAAATATCAGCATTCATTATACACTATTTTAGAACATTAGTAGTACCAGTCATCGAAAATGATTGGGTATTTTTGTTTTTTTGTGAAGTGGGTGTCTTATTTTAAACAGAATTTGGGGTCCGAAAGATTTTTTTCAAAGCAATTAATTGTTTTATTCAGCAAGGAAGCATTAAATTGATCAAAAGTGACAGTAAAGACATTTATAATGTTACAAAAGATTCTATTTCAAATAAATCATGTTCTTTTGAACTTCCTATTCATCAAAGAATGCTAAAAAAATAGATTTTCATAGAAATCTGAAGCAGCACAACTGTTTTCAACATTGATAATAATCAGAAATGTTTCTCGAGTTGCAAATCATCATATCAGAATGATTTCTGAAGGATCATGTGACACTGAAGACTGGAGTAATGATGCTGAAAATTCAGCTTTGATCACATAAATAAATTACACTTTACTATATATTCACATAGAAAACAGCTGTTTTAAATTGTAATAATTTTTCACAATATTACTGTTTTTACTGTATTTTTCATCAAATAAATGCAGCCTTGGTGAGCAGAAGAGACTTCTTTCAAAAACATTAGAAAATTCTTATTGACCCCAAACGTTTGTACGGTACTGTATATTCTACAAGTAAGTCATTTTATTAGCTGCATCATGTTTTATTATTATTAATATAATGCAACAAAATACTGGATCGAAATTCTTCATTTTCCAAATCAGAATAAAATGTGCTTGTAAACACATAATGAAGGTCATCTATTAAACATGTCTCACCGGAAGCCACCGGCCGATGTCTCCCGTGTGAACCCAACCTCCTTCATCAAGAGCTTCCTTTGTCTTCTCCGGGTCTTTCAAATATCCCTTAAAAACATTAGGACCCCTCACACACACCTGCCAGAAAACAACAAAAGAACCTGTCAGATGTATGAAAGAACACATGCAAAAACACACACACACCAGGGTTATTATAGTTATTTAGTTTAAAGTGCCCCTATTATGCTATTTTAAAGCTCCTAATGTTGTTTTGAGTCTCCTACAACAGGTTTACATTCATCCAAGGTCAAAAACACTTTAATTTTCTCATAATATCCATTACAGCATCAGCTCTTTTCTCTCAGTGTCTGAAACGGTTCTTTCGAAGATTCGGTCTCTCTAAACCCCGCCTTTCTGAGAGCTGCTCTGCTCTGATTGGTCAGAAACCAAACACTCATTAGCATATCTGAATCTCAGCTCTTCCTCAGCTCTCGATACGAACAGTTAGGATGGCGTCAGTTTTACCGTATCAATCTCATCAAAGTGGATTTACTTTGGCAGCACAAAACAGCGTCTTCTTGACATGAACGACACGAACCAAACTCTTCCAGTCTCAGATTCAACTACAGTGATTGAGGGCGGGGCAAAGGAGATGTCACCAGCAGCCAATGAAGACCATAGGCTGGTATTATGCAAATTAGTTACAAACCTACGTAGGTTCAGCAGGAAGTGAGACTGAAATTACTGACGACTCGTTTCAGGCAGTTCAGAATCACTTCTTTCTTTTAGGAGACAAAAACTTAATTTATCTGCACTTTGAAATTTTGCAGACCTTTTACATTCACATTCAACAGCTTTATTACACACTGTATGAAAGGAAATATCCAAAAAAAAAAGAAAAAGAAGCATAATAGGGGCACTTTAAATTGAAGTAAATACTAAAACGAAATAAGCTAAAAATAAAAATGAGGTATAAAAAACTAATAAAAAAGGACAAAAACAGCAAAATTATTAAAACTTGAAAAAGAAAGTGAGAACAGAAAATATAAAATTGAAATTTAAAATTTAAATTAAAACTGTAGGAGGAGCTTGTTAAAGAACAAGGCCTGAAAATGGCAAAACAGCACAAAAAAACAAAAAAAAATACCGCAGAGAAAATTCAAAATCACTGTCTTCCTGTTGTATTTAGGACTTTGCTCCAAGAGACTTTTTTGTAGGTATTGGGACATTACGTGTGTGTTCAGAATTTCATACACATACGTAAAACATACCGGGAGGGGCACTTCGTTAAAATTTGGTAGGTGGCGCTATCAAGCCATTTTGCCACACCTAATTCTGAAACTTTTGACCAGTTCTGACACGTGTGCAATGAGTTTTCAAGTATGTTTAGGCCCTCAAAAATGCAATTCATGGAGAAGAAGAAGAAGAAACGGAGCAATTTCAATAATGTTCTCACACCATTGGTGCTCAGGCCCTAAATATGAACAAAACCTATAATAGCATATTAATGATAACACTGACACACACACACACACACACCTCTCCCTCGCCGTTAGCGGCAAAATAGTTCATCTCGGCCACATCCACCAGTTTGATATCATTACAGGGCAGAGGAGCTCCAACATGACCTGCAACGACACCATGAATCAGTCAACATAAACATGCAAGTGTGTGAGAGCACATGCATTAATGTGTGTGTGTGTGTGTGTGTGTGTGTGTGATTGTGTTACCTGCAATCCAGTCTCCTGGTAGTGTAGTTGTGCTGCCGGCGGTGCATTCAGTCTGTCCGTATCCTTCATAAAACTGCAAGGAGAACATTTACTTCACAAAAATGTTGTAAAATGAGTGTAAATGCATGCGTTTAAGAGTTAAAACTGCACCTGGCAGCCCAACGCAGCGCGCAGGAAGGTGAGAACAGGTGCTGAAACAGGTGCGGCTCCAGTCACCATCAATCGCACGCAACCGCCGACACTGGCCTACAGGGGGCAGCACAGACCAATCACTACACTGAACATACAGACATTTCACAAAAACAGTGTCTCTAATTATAGATTTGATGCAGCAGGCGGGTCAATAATCACCTGGACTTTCTTGAAGATGATCTTGTCCCATATACTGTCCCTCCTCATGATTCCACTCAACATCTCGGCCTCTTTCCTCTTGAAGGCAAACTCCAGTATGCGTCTCTTCAGGGGACTGTTGGCCTGTCCATAGATCTATGAGAGGGTTTCACTACATTACTACTGCACTAGACAATCTAACACATGGATGAGGTGAAAGATCACAGATCCTACAGTGAGTTGCTGGGAACAGTTAGGACATGTTTTACTCAGGCATCTTACTCGCTAAAGACAAAAAAATTACTTTGCAATACTACTACTACTACTACTACTAATAATAATAAATAATATTTTTTTGGGTTATTTTAATTATAATAAGTAAACAAATTAATAAAGAAATATTACTATTTTAATAATACCATGCACTGTAAAATAATAAATGAGTATTTAATAGTAGTAATTATTATTTTTATTATTATTCAATATAACATTTTTATGTACTTATTTTAATTATAGAAAATTAAATCAAAGAAATATATAACTGTTGTAATAATACTACTGCAATGAGTATTTGATCATAATAATAATCTATATTTTATTATTATTTTAATTTGAATAATATCAAATAATTACAATAATAAATCATTATTATTATATAATTATTCAATATATTAAAATTAAACAAATTAATAAAGAAATATATTGCTATTGTAATAATATAATTTTACTGTAAAATAAATATGAGTATTTAATCATAATAATAATCTATATTTTATAATAATTTTATATTTTTTATAATTATAAAATTAAGCAAATCAATAAATAAATATATTATTATTGTAATAATACTAATGTACTGTAAAATAAAAATGAGTATTAAATAATATATAATATTAATAATTATAAAAATCATATATATATAAATCATATATAAAAATAGGTATATATATTCTATATATAAATAGTATATAAATAATAATAATTCTAATTATTTAAAATAATATTTCTATTTTATCATTTTTATTTTAATTCTAAAAATTAAACAAATCAATAAATAAATGTATTACTATTGCAATAATACTATTGTACTGTGAAAATAAAAAAATAACATTTAATAATAATAATAATAATAATAATAATAATACATTACATTTTACAGAACAACAATAACTTAATTATAAATAATAATTTCTTTGCCTTCAAATGTTAAACTATAGAGTTTGGCGGAAAACAGTAGGGAGGGGGTGTGTTGCGAGAGTTTGCTGAAACATGCATTTTAAATGTGTTTGAAAACACGTGGGTCATACTTCTGGCAATAAAATATGGAAATCGCAATAAATATGTCAAAATGTTTCCTGCAGCAAGTTTAATCTAGTCTCTCTGATCACTCGCAGGATCACAGGCTCCTCCAGGTCACACACATGAAGACTGCACCTGTATGCCCACCTTGTCAAACATACGGTTCAGCAGACGAGGAACCACAGGGAATATGGTGGGCTTCAAGGTCGTGAGGTCATCCATCAAAATACGGATGTCACCCTGAAAGAATCCGATCCGTCCGCCGTGCAACAGAATCGTACCCTGTGGAAACAGCACTGTGTCACAAGCAATGCACCCTTTTATAAATCCTAAATAAAGCATGTATTGAAGAAATACCTGTACGACTCTCTCAAACATGTGCGCCAGGGGCAGGTAGGAGATGTGCGAGTCCTGAGGGCTCATGGGGCAAGCGGACTGGAAGACAGAAGTGAAAACAACCGTGAACAAGCCGACCAGCTGATGCTTTTATCCTAAATATTCTGAAACAGTGACATATGACAGGTCTAGTCATTCATTTATTTGCAAAAACCAAGAAATGATCGTCCATGGAGGATAATTTCTTGGTTCTTGCAAATAAATGATTACATTTAATTGAAAAATAAATTATTAAATAATAAAATTAAAAACTTAGTTAAAAAAATACGCATTGTAAATAACATAGTATTATTTACAATGAGAAGTGGGCATGAAATGTGGGTTAGGGTGGGTCAACTGTCATGAAAACAATGCAAAATATAATATAATATAATATAATATAATATAATATAATATAATATAATATAATATAATATAATAATATTTGTTTAATATTTTGAATTTATTTGCACATTTTTTCATTTTAATTTTAAAGTTAAAGTAATTTTTCTTTTCATTTTAAAGTTTTTTAAATGCCTATAGCTTTTATAAATTTTTATTTTTAGTTGTTTTAGTACTTAAACTACATTTATAAAATTTACTACATTTACTAAACTATATTTTATTTAATTTTCAGTTAACATTTATTTTATGTCATAAATAAATGCATTTATTTATATATAAATAAATAAATAAATAAAACTTTTTTGGTCAAAATTTTTGGGTTTTTAAAAAGATAGAAAATTTTACGACTGTTTGCTTGACAAATGCATGTCAGGTTTTGTGATTACAGGGCTGTTTTATGAGCCTGTATTTACAGTACCTTTGTGACTTGGATGAAGGCAGAAAGGTTTGACACTATGTTCTTGTGGCTAAGCATCGCACCTTTAGGGTTTCCTATGAGAACCGGGGCAACAGGACAAAAGTTAATTATATAGTTCAGCTTATAAAATCATCCAAATCCCACAACTGGCTAATCAGAATCAAGTAACAAACAAACAAACAAAAACATGATGCAAACATCATCATACCTGTGGTTCCACTTGTAAAACAAATAATAGCCATATCATCAGGCTGAGGCGGCTGCAAATACAGTATACAGGGGATTCATTAATATAGAGAAGTACAGAAAAAGAAAAAGCAATATACACTGACAACTGAAAAAGAAGCTTCAGCACTAACCGCAGGACGCTGCCGATGAGTCTTGCCAATATCCTATAAGTGGAAGAGAAACTTATTTAAATAAATGAAGGAGACAGAGGAAGTTCAGTGAAAGAGGAAGAGACTGCACATGTGAATGCGGTTTCTGTTTGCGGTGAATACTGAGGAAATACAGACTGACAGCAACCAAACACGAGCACAGCTAATGCATCTCGCTCAGGAAAACATAAGAACATCAAAACTCAATAGTGTAAATCAGGGTTTCCCACACTGCAGGAGTGTTTAAGTTTATATAAAAAGCTAATAACTGAATGATAAAAATGTACAATTAAAATAAATAATATTAAAATGTACATATGTGTGTGTGTGTATTTTTTTTTATTATTATTTATTATATTTTTTTGACTATTAACCATTATCAGAGATCTTTGAACATGCAAGTATGTTGTTAAATTATTTAAATATTAACTTAAAATATCAAGTAAATATTTTAACTCTCAGGGCTCTAATTTAACATCTAAGCACATGTTGCCTTGTCCAAATACTCACACTTGCGGTCTTGGCCACTTGAGAGTTCATGCACATGATAGGAAGTAAGTGCGCAAGACTGTCCCATGTCTTAAAAATGCCCAAGTGCAGTGCCCTTAATGCACACTAAACCCACACTACCTTGAATATCACTTCTGAGCAGTATTCGAGGCTAAGCGTATCCCATCATGCATTATGTTCATGAACTCACATGCCCCGAAATCGCGAGATGTCAAGGAAAACATACGACTGTATGTTAAATTAAATATATAATACATATAATTTGGTAGTAAAATATAAAGTGTCGTGCATTTTATTGATGCAAAGATGAGTGGGCTGTGTGTATTTTGTACAACATTTGCAACTACTTTTTATCACTTAAAGAAGCACCACAATTTTAAAATAGTGTCTTATTAGTTATTCACAGACATTTAGAAGTGTATTTTAAAATGCAGTATTGAAAAATAATAATTAAAAAAAAGAAGCTGTAAACGCTTGCATTGTTTGCAAGGCTGTAAGTGTGTCAAAAAATACCAAATACAGGAAATACGTCATGTAAGTAGACAAGTGGTCAAGTGCAAAGACCACAAGTGTCGGTATTTGGACAAGGCTATGGTCTGAGGCTCACGGCCCAAGTGCGCTTAGGGCGTATCTGAATCCACTTTTGCTAGTTTAACAACGGGAAAAACGGTCGATGTGCCAGATGCATGGTCCAAAGAGGTTGTCCCAGTTCTCTTAATGAGTAATGGGTGTGTTTTGGGTGTAACGTGAAATAAACCAATCAGAGTCTCATCTCCCATTCCCTTTAAAAAGCCAGTTGCGCTTGCACCATGGCGGATGAACACACCTCGTTTTCAGACCAGCACGCCCATGGGCGAACAGAACGGAAAATGGAAAAAGCTGAACAAATATCAAACTGATGTCAAACGTTCTGCCATGTAATCATGGCTAATTGCTTAAAGGTGCTAAAGAGGATGTTTTGTTTGATACATTTTTGCAATATTACTTGAAACCATGGGCGTAGGTTTGGTCTCAGCTTTGGTGGGGACACCTCCCCGGAATTCTTTTGTTGTAAGATACCAGTGATTTAATGGTGATTTCCTTTTTTATTTCAGACTGTTGGCAATACAGAATATCACATTACAGAAGTGAATCTACTTCATCTCATTATATTGTATCCTGAGTCAGGATTCCTGACCCCGATATACCATCCTGTATACTGTCCCTAAAGAGCTAGTATAACTGTATAATTTCAAAAATGCACTCTCAAAAAATAAAAATAAAAACCTGAGACTGTGTAATGCTGCACAACCAAATGTTTTATTAAAAGAAATTATTATATACATTAGTATTTTAGACATTTGCTGTCTTTCCTGCATACAAAATGGTTAATTCATTTTGTATGGCTAGCAAGTTTAACCCTCCTACCAGATAGTGTTATTGGATATTATCAATTAAATAATGATTCATTATATTTGAATAACCAACAGTGTTAACTTTTGCCTTTTTAACATTGCCAACACGTTTTTCCAGCACATGTGTCTAGCAATGTCAGTTCTTCATTAAACTGTGGGTGGTTTCCCTTTTATTTCTCTGCATGTAGGGTAGGCTACACTCACAAATACATTACATAAACAGAATGTAGGAAACGAAAAATGTCTCAGATCCACCGTTTACGTTGACTGCAAGATTCTAAGTTAAGGTACAGGCTAATTGACATTCAGTTACTTGCTAACGTAGCATTCTATCATCCTGGGTAACACATACTATCACCAGTTAATACTATTTTCCACAGTAGAATCTGCATTTGAAAGCCTGGTCAGTCACTACTGCTGGTTTATTTGTGTGGCTAGCTAGTTATTTTACCTACTTACACTCTGAGTTCTTGGGTGGCATCTACAAAGTACAAAAAGGGGCAAAAAAACGGAATATTAAAATGTTTTTACTCTGGCCTTTGTATGTGGCAGAGAGACAGCCCTGGTAACTTACCGTCGGCGTCGTCAACATGCGCGCGCGCACGCACACACACACACGCACACGGACCCGCTCGCTGCTAGTGCAAGCACAAAAGTAGTCCCGGCTCGCGCGTGTAGCCTGTCAGATACCCCGCCGCCAATCAAATTACGGCGTTTCTTGTACTGTCGTCGTCCTGGCCATTAGAATCGATCCAAATAGCAGTGCAAAGATCCAAATAGCAATTCAAATGAGCTTGCTAAATATTGGTGGGGACAAATTTGTCATCTCAAAATATTGATAGGGACTAGTACCTAGCGTCCCCCCCTAAACCTACGACCCCTGCTTGAAACTGTCTTTACTAACTGATAAAAGACTATTCATTAGGTGCACTGAAAGGAATAATATTAATATACATCATCTGTGCACGAGGTAGGGCTTTAAAAACATCAGCCAATCGTTTACGCGATCATCGCTTAAACGATTGGCCCTCTGGCTTGTCAATCACTGCCGTGACATTCCTTGTGAGAGACGAGCGCGGCTGCGCGCTCCAGTAACTTTCCACACTCCACAGGCGCCGCATGCAATGTTTTTGTCAGGAGACAGGAGTAACAACTGCAGATTATGAGTTACCTGCGGTGAGTCCGACATAATGAATCCACTAACACGACACAGCGAATGCCGGTGGTAAACACTCGTGTTCCAATACTCGTGCACAAGTTTTGGGAGGCGTTCCTTTGAAGTGAGCTGTGAAGGAGGGGGTTGTTCTTACGCATGCGCTCATTTCAAAAACTCACTAACAGTCTTTGGATTCTCAGTCGCCGAAAAAATTAAAACATTCATTAAAAATGCAACAATGCATCAAAATAGTCCTGAAACCAAGTAACCCAAAAATAAATTAATTAATTAATAAAAATAAGTGATATTAGCATATGTTTTTGGACATCATCATAGCAATACCATGGATTTTTGGACATGGTATTCCTTTGAAGTATATGCAAATGTTGTCCATCATCAAATCCATCAAACATTTGTGTTTCCATCCAAAGTTGCAAATTTAACTTGGGCACAAAATTGGAATATCACATAAAACATCTGTGAATAAAGCAGTGTTTCCATCCCATGTGTTCAAGCGAACAAAATTGCCACTTCCTGTGAAATTTGCACAAAAAAGCAGTAATAAAAATGGAAGTTGCTGCAATCATGGAAGAAACTGTGGCTCTTTTTTTCTGAATTGTGTCTCAGGACTTCTGCTTCCATCATAGTTCATGCACGTTCTTATCGAATTAACTAAAATGATGTGCCTCAATTAAGCGCATTCGTGTTTTATGCACATTTTTAGAATGTATGTGCATATTGACATTTTTGTATGCAAGATCCCAAAATTTGAATAAAAATAGATAGATGGAAACATATCTGTTGTACTTTTTTTTAAGTAAGTTACGCCATTTCAAGGAATTTCTATAAATAGCAGTTTAAGTGTCACAGCGTTCTGAGGGCAAACAATCCGTACTGCAGGTCACCCAGTTACCACAGCTGATCCGTCCCGGGGTCACGGCAAGACAAACAAATACCAGCAGACGCAAACACACGCATCGATCTGACTCAGTGGGGTTATGTAAAGATTTGAGCAGACAGTTTGCGGTTTATTCACCTCTGCGTCTTTCAGACTGATGATGTCGATGCCGCACCGCTGTCCTCGGCTCACCAAATCAGCGTCGAATTCTTCCATGAGGATCAGGGTTTTGAGCGAGTGCTGTGTGCCGGAAACGCAGTCCATCAGCAGCTTGGCCTTCTCAGCTACATCACATACGACTGTAGAGATACAGGCTGCAAAGCACACACAAATACATGAAGCAAAACAGACAAACGCTTGATGTCAGGAGCCTAATAATGATCCTATCAAACACCACTGAAAAGACAACAGGGACACCCTGTGCGACACATGTATCTGCATGCATACAAATCAAAATTTAATTACTCCATTTCAGGATAAAAATGCATGAGAAATTGACGTACTTTTGTCGAGGATGTAGCCTATCGCTTCTGTGCCCAAGGTGTCGTACAGAGGAACTGATACGAGAGAGTATGTGTAGCAGGCCAGCTCTGAAATCGTCCACTGGGGAAAGATTTCTGACATTAGCCACAAAATATTCACAATCTCTCAAGGCAGATGATGAACGGTACAATCCATGTGAAGAGTGTCGAAGGAAAGAAAACACAGATGATTTCAGTGCAATCTGCCGGTCACAAATGCAGAATCCCAAATAACGCAGAAACTCAGTTTTTAATATTTTTAAAAATATTTTTAATATTTTAATTTCAATTTAAACTGAAATGAAAGATTATATATTTGCACCATTAGCACCGCCAAACGGAATAATTAATTAATGAAAAGAATACAAAATAAAAAAAAATAAAAATATGTATTATTATAAATAATAATAAAATTATATATATATATATATATATATATATATATATATATATTTTTTTTTTATGATTTAAAAATAAGTTAAAAATTCCAATATTTATTAATTATTAGTAATAATATATTTTATTAATTATTATTAATAATAATCATATATATAAAATAAAAATAAAAAATAAATTATTTACAAATAAATAATACATTTATTAATATATTAATAATTATTATTATTAATAGTCATATATATAATCAAAATAAATTATTTAAAATAAAATTTAAAAATGTATTAAATATTAGGGCTGGGTATTGACACAATTTTCACAATTCGATTCCTATTCACATGCTTTTGATTATGATTTTGATTCGATTCGATATTGATTATTTTGGATGTAGTATTTCTAGAACATTTTCTAGAGGAAAAAAAATCTCTCAACTAATGCTGTAAACTACACATGTAAGTCAGCTGGTACTACTATAATAATATTGAAGGTTAAATTAACTTATTTATACACAAACACTTAAATTACACTCAATGATGTTTTTATTATAAATAAAGTTTAGAATTACATAATCATATTTCTACTCCAATTAGTTTTTTTGAAATATAAACATTTAAATCGCAGCTGTCATAACTGATTTATTCAAACACGCATTAAATATTGAAGAACATTATAATGAATATGTAACGGTGCATAGCTATATTTATCAGAATGCTGCTTTCTAGAGCACTTTTCTAGCTGACTAATGAGTTTATGGTCACTGAATATGTTTTTCTGAAGTAAATATGTTTTATTTAGCTGTTTTATTGACGTCTTTCCGAGGTTGAAGCACCGATTGAGCGATTACACGAGACATGATACGGATTTCAGTAAGTTGTACTGTATATTTTAACATACCTTCAGATGTTCATGCATGTTCATTGCGCTGTAACTGGTATTAAAGCGGAGGAGAGGATGATCACATGTTTCTTTTTAACTGAGGCGCTAAAGCGATCCGTCACGCCACATTAAACAGCGCCAAAACGGTATTTATTTTTTGAATCTCATAATAAGATGGACGTCATTTGAAATCTGAGACTTTGCTTTGTATCAAAAGTAACAAAGTGCAAAGATTATTGCGATTTATTGGATGGGAGGCGCTGCATATTCTGCTCATTCATCAACTGAAAACAGACTAGACTAATCGAATCTTGGGATTTAAGAATCAATATCGGTTCGTAAAAATGAGAATCGATTAAAATCAAGAAATTTATATTTTTTACCCAGCCCTATTACATATTATTAATTATATGATTAAATATGATTAATATATATAAATATATATAAATAAACAATATTTAATCATAATTATAAATTATTAAAAAAATAAATAAAAAATAAAAATAAGTTAATACGTATTAATAGTTCAATAAATAATACATTTTTAAATCAGGTTTTTTTTTTACTTCGTTCTGCCATTGGTCAGACAAAGACTCGAAAACTCATGCTACTTGATATGGGAAAAAAATGACACAATTGACCTTTAAATATGTTTTTAGAATTTAAGATGCATTACATCATTGATTTAAATCTGGTCAAAATCTAAACACACTATATAAAATAATTTATCAACTTTTTTTCTTTTATCAAATCAGCTGAAATTCACTTATGTTGTTCAGAAAACATAATATTTTGAGATTCAGTTGATTATACTAATCTCTTTCTTTGTATTACTATTAACTCAATTTTTGGGGTGGTTCAAGCAGGCATCCAGGTTTCTTCATTTTTTAAAGTTAAACCAACAACCATTTTTTTTTTTTTTCAGGGCACAAATGGGTAATAAATCACATATCTCCTAGCTCTGACCTCTGGCCTGTTCTGAGAGAAAATGCCGACGTAGGGGTCTCCGTTTTTCGAATGTCCTTTGTGTAGAAATGCTGATCCCAAATTCTCCGCTCGCTCAATCACCTGAAGAAGAGGACAAATAACACAACCAAAGAAAACAATTAGTTAAATTCAGTTCACTGTACACATGAAGAGAGGAGAAAATAAAGCAAAACATCAAAGAGTACCGTAAATATGTTTAAATTCAATTCCAATTCAAAGAACTTAAAAGTGTAGTTTTAGTTAATGATAATGGTGCATGCATACATTTATGCATTTATGAGCATTTATGCATGCATGCATTTGATCAGTTTATGCATTCCCTGGGAATCGCAGTATCATGTGCAGTTTAACAAGAAACTAATCATCAGAGAAGCCGGGAATGTGCATTAAGTAAGGTGCAGGACAATGCTTCTGCAGTTAAACAGGTTCCCACAAGCCCTTTACACAACAGTCTGACCAGTGCAACCTTTACAACCATGTCAACGATCTGCAAAACCTGCAATCAAGTGGTCTGAAATCCAAAACCAGCTTCTCTACAGGTGTGTGTCGGATGCTCTGAGTACATATGAGAACGAAAGAACACAATGTCTCGCTGTACGAGTCCTTCAAAGCAAAGGACGAATTACTTCACAGGTTTTACAGCATGTTGGATATCAGTCCAGTAGGCACTGGAGTTATTATGTTGAGTTGTTATGAAATGACCAGGTAACTTATTAACCTGAGAGCTAAGAGAAGAGTAAACGTGAGCTATAATAAATTCCAGCGCTCAAAGATGTGAAAAACTTTCCAGCTAGTTCTGCATTGTCACATTTTATATTAGTGTCATATTTTATATTAGTACTTTTATGTCTTACAAACATCAACATTTGGTTTTCTGTGATGCATTGAATGTTGTGAACTCTGCTGATTTAACCCTCTGGTGCCGTTTAGTCATTTTTCACCGCGCATTGGAAATGAATGGAAGACGAATTTCATCTAGTGCGCCCAAACAAGATCTTACTGAAAGCTCATTTTTTGAGATATCAACCTCAAATTTGGAACTTGTTTAGATTTATGTCTTTGATTTTCTCACAGTTTTAGAAAATATATATTTCATATAAAATGTAAAATTTGTATTTATTTTTGTGCATTTTTCATAATAATAAACTTAAACGTCTTAAACTCTTTCAAGATTTAAGATTTTGCATTTTCAGGTCTATGCTCAAGAAGTGTTTGACAGGTAATAGGTGGATTGTAAATACTGAATAAATATAATTTTGTACCATAAAATCCCCTGAAAAAACAAAATACATTATCAAACTAAAATATAGTACATTTCATTATTTCATTGAAATAAGAACAATTCAGTAATTTTTGACCATCTCACAAGCAGCACCAAAGGGTTAAATGTCACCAAGGTAAAATGACCTAACCTACCTAAATTATGAACAAATTATTGCATGTCATCATTTCTATCAAAAATGTGATTGTGAATTTATAGCTGCTGTTGAGTATCATTGCATGGTATAAATCATTTGTTTTCAAACTAATAATGTAAAAGTAAAAAAGGCTTAATATGTAATGAGAAATATAAAATAAAACTAACATAAATATGATAAAATATATGCTAAAAAAATAAATGCATACATTTTTGTACTGAGGTTAATGAAAACATCAGAAGCTCAAAATCAAATCTGACCCTGCAGAAAAAATCTTGCCAGTCTGAATCACTAAGAGTTAAATAATTACAAACGTGCACATCAATTACAGAGTGTGTATCAAAACAGAAACAGATATGGATGCATAAGTGTCATCCTACCTCTGAGTACGAAAGCCAATCATACGGCTGCTTTGGTTTTCTGGATCCCAGGCAGGGACCGTTTTCTGAAAGGCAAATATTAGGACATCACATATACGGAAGTTTGAGTTTTTACATTCAACATATTGTGTCTACTTTAGCACATGCTGACATCACATTTCATTGCAAAATGTAACTATACTATTGCCCAGCTTTTTATATGTGCAACTTTATCTGCATGCATACACTTGTGTAGGGCGATATATAAAATATAGCAAATCTCAACTGGTTGAATTGTATGTATCATGGAAAAATGTAAATTATTGTCATCCAGCTGAAGATATTAAGATATTATAAACCTTAAAACATTAAAAAGGCCATATTATGCTCTTTTACAAAGTCTTGATGTTGTTTTTTGGGCTCTACTAGAACAGGTTTTCCTGCTTGAATGTTGATTATTTTCCTCATATTCTCCATTGTTGCAGCTCCTCTTTTCCCAGTCTGTCAGTAACGCTCTGTTTAGTTCCTGTCTCTATGAAGCCCCTCCTTCTGAAAAGCACGATGTGCTCTGATTGGTCGGCCGGAGCAGTGTGTTGTGATTGGTCATTAGGGAAACGTCCCGCCCCTTACCATAACCACCAGTCTCAACACACTACTAACTAACTCAACCAGGCCCCGCCCCTTTATTCTGCATATGAATTATTTAAATGAGGAATATTGTGAAGATGGAGGCGTTTCAGGGAGTTCAGAAACACTGACACTGATATAGAGAAGAACTCCTGCTGGAGGGACTTTTTCATGCTCAAACAGCAACATTACACACTAAAGACAGATGAAGATGTGAAAAAAAGTAGAATAACATCATGATTTTCTATAAAGCTGCTTTGAAACAATGTGTATGGTGAAAAAACTGGATTTGACATTCTAACACACATGACAAAAAGTGAAGCTCGGTTTGCTCCGAGGTTGAAATCAAACCGATGAGTACGTACTCGACTCCCTCAGGCCCCTTTGAAAGCATTCGTACATGGTCTGGGCTTCTTCGTAGATATAGTTCAAGAGGGGGCCTCCATTTAAAATGGCCGCTCGACGAGCAAACTCTCCACCCTGATTGACAAAAAAAAATGCAACCATCAGATATGTTTTATATCAAATCTCTGATAGCAACAGGATTTGAGATCATCTCAACAGCACGTTCACTTACCGGGAGCTCAACCGACTGCATGCGCAGGTCACAGGGCGGTTTGAGTGCTTTGGGTCTCGTGGCGTACCAGTACGCCGTGACGGCGGTGAACGCGCCCATGCCGAGGAGCGTGTTGGTGGAGAGGCTGCGGAAATAATCCCTGACCTCGGACAGCTCAGGGATTCTCAGCTGCTTCAACAGCTCGTGTGCCTGCATGACTACAGCAAACCGTATCTGTGGAGGACGGTAGGGGTTATATTAAAAATTTGACACTGGTATCATACATATATCCAGAATTAAACAGAATTGCACGACCCACATTATTCCTTGACACATTTCCAAGCATCCCACAATAATATTAAAATGCCCTATTATGCTATTTTAAAGCTCCAAATATTGTTTACATTCATCCAAGGTCAAAAACACTTTAATTTTCTCATAATATGTCTGAAACGGTTCGTTCGAAGATTCAGTCTCTCTAAACCCCGCCTTTCTGAGAGCTGCTCTGCTCTGATTGGTCAGATGGCTCAGTCTGTTGTGATTGGTCGACCGATTACAGTGCGTGTCAGAAACCAAATGGCCATTATCATATATGGATTTCAGCTCTTCCTCAGCACTCGATACGAACAGTAATGATGGCGTCGGTTTTACCGTATCAATCTCATCAAAGTGGATTTACTTTGGCAGCAGAAAACAGCGTCTTCTCGACTTGAACGACACGAACCAAACTCTTCCAGTCTCAGATACAACTACAGTGATTGAGGGCGGGGCAAATGGTAAAGTATTTATACGTCATGTTATTATTTGTTGCATTGCTTTTAATTTATGTTGATGTCCATTTTAACATGTAATGAAAAACTAATGCAAATAGTTATTGAAGATACTAAAAAAGCTGAAAAAGTATTACAGATTAATTGTTTATTTCCCATAAAATTATGTTGAAAGTTTTTTTATATAGCACGTTTCATACACAATGGTAATTCAAGTTGCTTCACATAGAAAAGGAATTAAAATAATCATAAAATAACAATAAAAGCAGAGAATAAAAAGATTAAATGAAAGTTATAAAAAGAATTAAAAGAATAAAAAAGATACAGATAAGATAAAGTCCATTGTCACAATGAAAAAACAAAATCCTATAAAAAGCTTAATTTTCTTCATGCAAAATATAAAATTATATTTTTTCTCTAAAATCTTTTTTGGATGAAAATCAAAGGAAATATGAGAAATATGAAAATACTCACTACCAAGACAATGTGAAAATGTGTTTTCGTCTGGCTGTTTGCTTATTTTCCTCCAACGGTTCATAAAAATCAGTTGTGTAACATCTGGCACATTATTGTGCTGTAAAATCCTGTCAAGTGTTTTGAAATATTGTGTTCTTGTCAAAACCCTTTGATTAAATCTTAGCAATCAATTTGTAATCAGAGTGAACTGTGACAGAAACACCGACAGTGATGAAGGGTCAAACTCAATCAACTATCAGACATTGTGTAAAGTGTTAATCTACTTCACCTGTAACTCAACTAACCTTCACAGCAGACAACTCTCCTCTAACATGTCATTAAACCTTATAAAACTTCACAAAGCAGGTTCTGGACAAAAACAGCACTTAGACCTACAGCTAATGTTCACTAGGTGTTTCGCATTGACATTATTTTCATGACAAATAAGCACCTTTTCCCCAGATTTTCATTTAATTTCATCAAAGCTGTAAATAACATAAAAAATTACTGGAGTACATTTTACAAAAAAATATATTTCAGTCTTTCCACTTCAAAATTACATTTATACAAATACTTAGTATTTGAAGTTTCTTTGTAATTATTTGTGAAATTTACTAGCAATTTCTGAGAAAATTGAGAGAAAATTTCTGAGAATTTTGTCTATGAAAATTGTTTCAAATCCTACACAGGGTTATTATTAGAACTGAAACTAAAACTAAAACTAAAACCATAAAAATAATAATAATAATAAAAATTAATATTTACTACTTAAAATACTTATTTTATTTCAGCTAGTTGCCAGGTTTCCCATTTTCATTTAGTTTAATGATGTACTAAACTAAAAGTGAAAATGAAATAAAAATTAATAAAAACCTATATATATATATATATATATATATATATATATATATATATATATATATATATATATATATATATATATATATATATAAATACACACACACACACACAAAAAAAACTTATTATTATTAATATATTAAAATTAATATATAAAAAAAACACATATTAAACAAAAACTTAAAAAATACAAATACTAAATCTAACTGAAATTAAAATGAAAATGGAAAATATAAACAAAATCGAATTCAAAATATTAATAAATAATAATACATTTTAAGTAAAAAAAAAAGTTAGGGTTAGGGTTTTTTTAGTAGGACAATTTATCACGGAAATTGAGAATCTGAATATTATGGAAGCTTGTTTCCGCCGGAATTAAAAAAAAAAAAAAAAAAAAAAAAGGTAATTGCGACTTTTTATCACATTTATGACTTTTTCTCAAAATTGTGACTTTTTATCTTACAATTGACTTTTTTTTTCACACAATTATGACTTTTTTCTCACAATTATGACTTTTTATCTCACAATTATGACTTTTTTTCTTGCAGTTGTGGCTTTTTATCTCACAATTGACTTTTTTCTTGAGAGAAAAGTCAGAATTGTGAGTTTATATGTTTTTTATCCTCAGAATTGGACTTGCAATTGCAAGAAAAAAGTCAGAATTGCGATTTTATATCCCACAATTCTCACTTTATAACTCGCAATTGTGAGAAAAAAAGTCAGAATTGTGGGACAAAAAGTTGCAATTATCTTTTAAATTGTTTCATTCCATAGAGGAAACAAGCTTCCATAGAATACTGAAGTGGTCTAACCAAACATTCCAATGTTCCAATCAACTATATAACTACAAGTTTCATTTGCAACAGGCTAACTCAGTGAGCCACAGCAGCATTAGGTAAGAGACGGGCTGTGAGTCACCTTAGCCAGCTATGTGATTCATGTCAAACCTTGCGAGGACGCGTTACTCCTTTAACCTCTCACCCACTTCTATTCTTACTGCCCCGGGGCAAATCGTCCTGCCTTCGCTTAGACACAGACACAGGATGAAACCCTGTAAACTCGTGCATGACTACATATGAACAACACAGAGTTAAAGAGCCAAAGCACTACAAAGCCATTCAATATGCTTTCATTCACAATCAAACAGAAAATACTAAATAATTATTTGTGTTGTGTCAAATGTAATACGGTTTCTTCAACCCCTCAGGACAGACAAAAACACGTCTGACTTGAAAACTGTCCTTCATCACACAGCAAAGTCAAACCATCTTAGCTAGGATCAACACAAAACACACACACAATCACACACACTTCACCTGAGACTAGCAGAATAAGGTGCGTCCAAACGTGGGTACCGCTGTGTCTCCTCCACCCACAAAATCACTGCAGCAGGAAGGTGAAATGACCAGGTGAAGGTAACAACAGTCCAATCTGAACAACTACAGATTGAGTTTATGTGCAACCGCGCGTCAGACGCCTTCCTGCTGCTTATTGGACGCACGCACTCTTAGAATCTGCTGTGTCAGCCAATCACAAAGCAGGAAGTCAAACATGCAACCTGATGAGATAGGATTGTTATTGGGTCAATACTCAACAAGAAAGACATGCTGATTACATCAGGCTGATATTCTGTGATAAAAGACCGTAGTTTGGGGTCAGTACAATTTATTTTTTGAAAGAAATGAATACTTTTATTCAGACAGGACACATTAAATTGACCACAAGTGATTTACAAAAGATCTCTATTTCAAGTAAATGCTGTTCTTTTGAACTTTCTGTTTATCAAATAATCAGAAATGTTTCTTGAGCAGCAAATCATCATATCAGAATGATTTCTGAAGGATCATGTGACACTGAAGACTGGAGTAATGATGCTGAAAATTCAGCTTTGATCACTGGATATAAATTACATTTTACTATATATTCACATAGAAAACAGCTTAATAAATTTTAATATATTATTGTTTTTATTGAATTTTTTAAACAAATAAATCCAGCCTTGGTGATGAGCAAAAACATAAAAAAAAAGACCCACAGTTTTTGAACAAAATTTAATGCCAAAAAATTGCTAAATTTCTAAATATCGGCCGATTAATCTGCCTAGCTGATATATCGGTCAATCACTGCCTGTGAAAGCATCACACTTCTGTTCATTTATCGAACGTTTCCTCGTTATCTCAGGGGTTTGGTGTCGACCCCGGCAAGAGGAGCTGATAAACACAAACACGTCGTCTCATTCCACTGCTGGACAAACTTTCCAGGGCAAAGGTAACGTGACCATGGCCACGTCCTTTAAACTCCTGCTGTGACGGGAGGCGGGTGAGACCAATGACAGACCCTCAGGCCGGTCACCCGATGGAGGCAGACGAACCCCCTCCCAGACCAGTGCTGCTATTTAAAAACAGTGGCACAACAAATGGAAAACAGTGGCATGAGGTTGAGTGGAACAGATCCAGATATATTTAAGGCATGCAATTTATGACGGACACGTGACATCCACATGAGACTCGAGAACAAGTCAGCTTTCCACTGATTTGAGCTGTGATATGAAGGGTTTTTGGGTCACCCCGAAATCGATTTCACAATTTCTTCTAGACTTTGTGTTGAAATATGTCCCAGACATGCTCTCGACAGGTTTATTGAGATTCATCGCACACTAGATCTCATTCAGTCATTCATATAAGGAATGTTGACATAGTTTCAGCAGACAAGATTGCATCACACGGTCATGTTCTGTCAAACAAGTTCACAATGACAAGTTGCAATGAGGCTGAACAAACACAAATGAGTCAGGAAGCGCTGACCTCTGCAATGACCATCAATAAATAATATTGATCAATCAATCAGCAGATTTATCATTGTTAAAACACAGGCAGCTAAACTGAGAGTAGAAGTGGCATCTTTGATCCAGTAAAATATCACCAATTGCATAATCGCAACACTGATGAGCCTGTTGCATCATCATAAACCACATTTGGGTTAAATCTGACAGGCAGTATCAGTCTGACCTTGTGATATCTTCATCCGTCACATGTCTCTGATCGGGACAAAGGTTGAGTTTGTTGACAAAATATATCATGCCATATAAACTTTTGACCTTCATACAATATGCATGAATGGATACAACAATTAGCAGCATAGATTATTAATAAAGATGAACAGATGTGAGGCAAACATTCACACGCTCAGACGCCAGTGACCTTTTGTCCTGCTGTCAGGAGACCGTTTCCAAAACTTCAGTTTCCACCTAACCTGTTCATTAGCAACACAATGGCCAAACTAAACAAGCCCTGCAAGAACACCAAAGTATGGAAGCTTGATTCCGCCACAGAATAACAAAATGATCAGGGAAATTGCAACTTTTTATCTTGCAATTCAGACTTTTTCCTCATAATTGACTTTATCATGTTTCCAAATAAATAACTTACAATTCTGACTTTATTTCTTGCAATTCCAAGTCTATATCTCATAATTGACTTTCTCACATTTCCACGTTTATATCTCGCAATTCTGACTTTTTTTGTTGTAATTCCATGTTTATATCTCATAATTGACTTTCTCGCATTTCCACGTTTATATCTCACAATTCTGACTTTATTTCTTCCAATTCCAAGTTTATATTTCATAATTGGCTCTCACATTTCCAAGTTTCTCTCAATTCTGACATTATTTCTTCCAATTTGAAGTTTAAATCTCATAATTGACTCTCAAGTTTCCATGTTCATATCTCACAATTCTGACATTATTTCTTGCAATTCCAAGTTTATATCTCATAATCGACTTTCTCAAGTTTCCACATTTATATCTCGCAATTCTGACTTTATTTCTTGCAATTCCACGTTTATATCTCATAATTGACTTTCTCGCATTTCCACGTTTATATCTTGCAATTCTGACTTTTTTTGTTGTGATTCCACGTTTATATCTCATAATTGACTTTCTCGCATTTCCACGTTTATATCTCGCAATTCTGACTTTATTTCTTGCAATTCCACGTTTATATCTCATAATTGACTTTCTCGCATTTGCACGTTTATATCTTGCAATTCTGACTTTTTTTGTTGCGATTCCAAGTTTATATCTCATAATTGACTTTCTCGCGTTTCCACATTTTATCTTGCAATTCTGACTATATTTCTTGCAATTCCAAGTTTATATTTCATAATTGACTTTCTCGCGTTTCCACATTTTATCTTGCAATTCTGACTATATTTCTTGCAATTCCAAGTTTATATTTCATAATTGGCTCTCACATTTCCAAGTTTCTCTCAATTCTGACTTTATTTCTTCCAATTTGAAGTTTAAATCTCATAATTGACTCTCAAGTTTCCATGTTCACATCTCACAATTCTGACATTATTTTTTGCAATTCCAAGTTTATATCTCATAATTGACTTTCTCACATTTCCACATTTATATCTCGCAATTCTGACTTTATTTCTTGCAATTCCACGTTTATATCTCATAATTGACTTTCTCGCATTTCCACGTTTATATCTCGCAATTCTGACTTTTTTTGTTGTGATTCCACGTTTATATCTCATAATTGACTTTCTCGCATTTCCACGTTTATATCTTGCAATTCTGACTTTTTTTGTTGCGATTCCAAGTTTATATCTCATAATTGACTTTCTCGCGTTTCCACATTTTATCTTGCAATTCTGACTATATTTCTTGCAATTCCAAGTTTATATTTCATAATTGACTTTCTCGCGTTTCCACATTTTATCTTGCAATTCTGACTATATTTCTTGCAATTCCAAGTTTATATTTCATAATTGGCTCTCACATTTCCAAGTTTCTCTCAATTCTGACTTTATTTCTTCCAATTTGAAGTTTAAATCTCATAATTGACTCTCAAGTTTCCATGTTCACATCTCACAATTCTGACATTATTTTTTGCAATTCCAAGTTTATATCTCATAATTGACTTTCTCACATTTCCACATTTTATCTTGCAATTCTGACTATATTTCTTGCAATTCCAAGTTTATATTTCATAATTGGCTCTCACATTTCCAAGTTTCTCTCAATTCTGACTTTATTTCTTCCAATTTGAAGTTTAAATCTCATAATTGACTTTCTCACATTTCCACATTTATATCTCGCAATTCTGACTTTATTTCTTGCAATTCCACGTTTATATCTCATAATTGACTTTCTCGCATTTCCACGTTTATATCTCGCAATTCTGACTTTTTTTGTTGTGATTCCACGTTTATATCTCATAATTGACTTTCTCGCATTTCCACGTTTATATCTCGCAATTCTGACTTTATTTCTTGCAATTCCACGTTTATATCTCATAATTGACTTTCTCGCATTTGCACGTTTATATCTTGCAATTCTGACTTTTTTTGTTGCGATTCCAAGTTTATATCTCATAATTGACTTTCTCGCGTTTCCACATTTTATCTTGCAATTCTGACTATATTTCTTGCAATTCCAAGTTTATATTTCATAATTGACTTTCTCGCGTTTCCACATTTTATCTTGCAATTCTGACTATATTTCTTGCAATTCCAAGTTTATATTTCATAATTGGCTCTCACATTTCCAAGTTTCTCTCAATTCTGACTTTATTTCTTCCAATTTGAAGTTTAAATCTCATAATTGACTCTCAAGTTTCCATGTTCATATCTCACAATTCTGACATTATTTTTTGCAATTCCAAGTTTATATCTCATAATTGACTTTCTCACATTTCCACATTTATATCTCGCAATTCTGACTTTATTTCTTGCAATTCCAAGTTTATCTCATAATTGACTTTCTCGCGTTTCCATGTTTTATCTCGCAATTCTGACTTTATTTCTTGCAATTCCACGTTTATATCTCATAATTGACTTTCTCGCGTTTCCACGTTTATATCTCGCAATTCTGACTTTTTTTGTTGTGATTCCAAGTTTATATCTCATAATTGACTTTCTCGTGTTTCCACATTTTATCTTGCAATTCTGACTATATTTCTTGCAATTCCAAGTTTATATCTCATAATTGACTCTCACATTTCCAAGTTTCTCTCAATTCTGACTTTATTTCTTCCAATTTGAAGTTTAAATCTCATAATTGACTCACAAGTTTCTATGTTCACATCTCACAATTCTGACATTATTTCTTGCAATTCCAAGTTTATATCTCATAATTGACTTTCTCGCATTTCCATGTTTTATCTCGCAATTCTGACTTTATTTCTTGCAATTCCAAGTTTATATCTCATAATTGACTTTCTCGTTTTCAAGTTTAAAATTCACAATTCTGACTTTATCTCAGAATTGTGAGATATAAAATCACAATTAAAAAACAGCAACTTTTATCTCACAGTTCTGACTTTTTGCAATTGTGAGTTTATCACAATTCAGTCTTTTTTCTCAGAATTGCCATTTTATAACTCGTAATTCTGACTTTTTTTTCTTTCTCAGAATTACCAGTTTATAACTCGTAATTCAGACTTTTTTTTCTTTCTCAGAATTACCAGTTTATAACTCGTAATTCAGACTTTTTTCTTTCTCAGAATTGCCCTTTTTAAAATTCCATTATTTATGTTTTCTTCCATGGTAGAAACAAGCTTCCATACCAAAGTACCCATGAATCACATTATCTTATACAGAAATAAAACGTTGCATAAACGTAACCATCTCCACACCCACAGTGAGGGCTAGAGACAGTCTATAATTACAGTGTAACTACTGCTTCACAATGGAGGCAAATCTTAAAAACCATAATGGAAAGTGAGATCCTCCTAAAAGTGGCTTCTTTCCAATAAACGCCTATTGTATAACACTAAACCTTAATTAATGCACACAGGTGACTTCTGCAGGCAGGAGGGATGCTGGGAATGAAAACAATAAACAGAAACATGGCTGTTTCCACAGAACAAGGTCAAAAGGGACATGATGGATCTTATGCAAGACGACATTCAACAACAACCTCAATAACAAAAATTTAAAACAGGTTAATGATCAGTTTCTATGTGAAAAATTAGCATCTATAATTCTAGCTTTACTACACCACACGATTTAGAGGTCAGCAAGTTAAATTAAGAACTTGAGTCATGGTTTATAGTCGGACACATATGACAAATGACGTGTCTCTAATTCATAAACCAGGAGTAGATCTTTAATTATTAAACACAGAATCATGTCAGTCAGACATATGCTGCATAAAAAGCGTTTGCACTCCACACAATGTGCATTTGTTAAATTATAAAACGACCTTTCTCTACTAAACTGCATTGCTCATTGAGATCACAGTGTCATATTTCAGTTTCATTCACATGTTCTTCTGCAGTTATGCATACGCATCATGGACACATCATAATGTTGCAAAACATGAAAACAAAGCTGCTATTATGCGATGCACTTCATTATTTACAAAGATGAAAATGTTACATGTTAGAAACGCAACTAAACTTCAGACCGGCTCTACTGACCTGTGTGAGAGCGAGCTCTTCTGATAGCCGCACATGCGTTTGTCTGACGCGAGCGTTTACTACTTTTCCCGTTTTGTTTGGTTTCCAATCTCTCGACCAATCAGAGGCGCCGTACGAATAGCAAGACTGTTAGGAGGCCTCTGATTGGTCGGTTGTTTGACTCGCAGTAACCCGCGTTTACGGACTCGTTCACCTTTATACAGACAAGCGGGAGCGCGCACAGATGTGGCAAGCCAATATCATATCTATACTACAAGATATCAATAAATGCATCTAAGATATGGATAACTGAGCTGTATTGATGAGTTAAAGAGTAAAATATTTCATATTTCCTACATGGGGAGGCTGACAAAGAAAGTTAAAGGGATAGCATCAGTTATGCGTGATTATATTTTAATTTACTAAGGTTTATACTGTAGGAAATGGATTTATTGACCATTATAGCTGCTAACCAAGCATTTGTTAGAATGACATGTGGATGTGACTGATCAAAACTATTAAAATAGGACAGGATGATTATATCAACCTGTGAAAGTATTTGAAAAACAGCCCAACCCATAAACCTCCGATATAAAATGCTATTTTTCTTGTTAACAATGAATTTCAGCTTTCGTTAATAACAGTAACCAACAATATTACGCTATTATGGCAAAACGAGTGTTAACTTTTCCATGTGCTGGATTCACTGCATCGCTGTATTTGCATATTTAAATAAATATATCTAATACTTAAAAATTTAAATAAATACATAAAACTAATTCTTAGAATACATCACACATTTAAATAAAAAATAAATAAAACTAATTCTTAGAATATTTCAAACATTTAAAGTCCCCCTGTAGTCAATCATTTTATCCCTTAAAACTCATCTTTGATGACAAAAATGTTTTCCTGTGAAAAGGTTTTCTTAATGCCTTAAAATGACGTGTTTTTGTAGGCAAAACCCGGAAGCGAGTTAGCATTTTAGGACTTACGGTTCCATCGCTCTAAAGTCTATGGGTTTTTTGAATGGGTTTTTGCTAAATCTCCTGAAATAAGGTTATGGTTAACAAAGCCTCTAAATATTTTCACGTTTTGATCTATGACATAAAACACACCAGTTATAACCCGCTTGTGATTTTTTTAAACCTTTATTGTGTCTTAAAAACGGCGGTTGATAACAAGTTGCTAAAAGGGACTTCTTTGGCGGGGACTTTAGACGTCATAATGACAAACAGGACATTTGGAAAGTATTTCTCATGAAAAAGTGGATAAGTATTCATACACAGCGCAGATCATAATCAGCGAGCATGTTTTTAAATAAAGTTGTTTTCTAAATAAAGTTTGAGGAAGCTTGGCGGTGACGACGTTGATCCGCGACCATGGTGTGCTGTAGTCTGTTTATAGCCTACTGTTAGCTTTTTATATCTGACCACTTTATTTAGGCTTCAAAATGTATAAATGTTGTGTTAACTTAACTAAAAACGCGTAAGTGTCATAAAAAATATAGTAGCGTAAGTTCCCATAAATAAAAATATGGGAAAAATGCATAGGCTTTCGATCGAGGGAACATGTCATCTCTGAGGCACTCTATAGCTTGAATGTAACTCTACACCCTTGCTTCATTTAATATACATGGATCTATGAATATGCTAATTAGCCCCGCCGCCACTCACTCACACGAGCTCAGAGATCCACTCGGTCAACTTACTGAGGTAAACGCTGCACAATGGTATCGCTTTTTACAACGTCGGACACATAATGGTAATTAATATGATTAGCCGTTTGCTTGACTGCATTATCAAACAGCTATTTATATATTCATCATACACCCGCTATATTGCTAAATCTACCCGATTTTTCATATCAAAAGAAAAATATACCGGGGTAACCTTCTCTTGAGACTCCCTTGCGCAGTCAGTTAATGATATGCTAAAGCCCGCCAGCACGTTGATGTGATCGGTAGTTTGTGACGTCAAAAACACCAGCGGGTTTGACACAGTCTTTGGTTTACAGCAGTTTTAAAGAGAAAATACTCAGCAATGGTGCTGACTGATGATTTTGCACATGGTTTCTCTTAAAGCATATTAAAAACAGCATGTAGACATATAAACAACATTAAAGGATTAGTCCATTTTTAAATAAAATTTTCCTGATAATTTACTCACCCCCATGTCATCCAAGATGTCCATGTCTTTCTTTCTTCAGTCGAAAAGAAATTAAGGTTTTTGATGAAAACATTCCAGGATTATTCTCCTTATAGTGGACTTCAATGGGCACCAAACGGTTGAAGGTCAAAATTACAGTTTCAGTGCAGCAACTTCAAACAACTTTAAACGATACCAGACGAGGAATAAGGGACTTATCTAGAGAAACCATCGGCCATTTTCGAAAAAAATACAACTGTATATGCTTTCTAAACACATATTATCGCCTTGCATGTGCTTCTGCTTTACGCTTTCCGCATTTTTATTTTTTTTTACGCTGTATGTCCTACGCCTTCCCTATTCTACTTATGGAATGAACACGGCATCAGTTTCATTTTTTTCCTTAAGTACCTCTACACATTTTTACCCAATCGGTGATGTCTGATGTCTGACACACAAAAGTATTGCTGAAATTTGCACATAACAAGAGGGCTAAATCTTAGAATACTTAAAATGGTAACACTTTACAGTCAGGTTCATTAGTTAACATGAACTAATAATACAGCATTTATTAATCTTTGTTAATTTCAACATTTACTAATACATTATTAAAATCTTGTTAACATTAGTTAATGTGAACTAACATGAACAACTGTATTTTCATTAACTAACGTTAACGAAGATTGGTAAATACAGTAACAGATGTATTGCTCATGGTTAGTTCATGTACATTAACTAATGAACCTAATTGTAAAATGTTACCCTTAAAACATTTAAATAAATACAATTGTTAGAATACTTAAACATTTAAATACCTATTTTTACCCTTATTTTTTTTTAACAGAATTTCTATATGTTCAGGAGTCAGTACAGTATGCATCTCAATAAAAAGAAGTCAAGCAGTAAAGAGTCAGGAGTTTCTCAGAGTCTGGCGCCCTCACCTGAGAGGCCCGTTTCTCTGAAAGACCCGCGTAACAAGCAGACCTTTATACTGTATGTGCAGTTACTGTATAGCACAGTCCCAGAAGGTCCCAGCCAGTGTTCCTGTAGGTAAACAGGCGATATGCTCTGCATGTGTTTGTAACAAAATCAAGAAGTCTATTTGTCCTCTGGTCTCGATAAAGAATCTCAGGTGTCCACTAGAGGGCAATCAGGAAACTGCATTAGTCTTAGTACAAGAGAATTTGAGTCTTTTGAAAAAAAGTTTATTTTAATTGAACTAATATCACATATAATAATAATAATACAAAACATTGTGAACCCTGTAGATTCAAGCAGCAAACAAACACACAGTCACATACAGTACAAGCTCAAAACAGATTCACTTACTAGCAGCTAACACTACCTTTAACAAATATGAGGTGTTCACCAGATCAGAGAGGATACAAAACTCATTTCTAAAATGAATTCCTTCAAAACTCATTGCACAGGGATGTGAGGTCACATTATCAGAAACCGCAGGGGTCGAAGAAATGATGTGGATGGTTAAAAATCAAGAAAGCAGAAACACATGGTTCAGTGAATGTGATCACGGGACACGAATTCAAATCATCTTCTTCATACCAGGCGGATTTATAATAAAAGTCCCAAAAATAATAACGTGTTACTGTCAGCAGGATCTGTGAGAGTCAGTTCACGCAGGATGTGTTTGTTCAAATCCTGTTGGACATCATTCTAATATTAAGTCTCCTAAAAAATGACTTCATTTTGCAGAACTTCCGCTTTTGCTTCTTGACTTTCCTCTTTCTAAGATAAAACGTCTCCCAGTTCTCTCCATCTCCTTCCCAAGGACCCCAAGCTCCTCCGTTTCGGCTCGGATCGGCTCTGGGGTCTTCCGAAGGGTAGCGGACGGGAACGGCGGTCCGGTTGTAGAACGCTAACCGAGACAGGAGCTGCTTGACCACGTCTGGCCGCCGCTCTGCGAGATCGTAACGCTCGTATGGATCATCCGCCACATTGAACAACCACAAGGATTTCTTCGGTTCCATGTGGCGTTCCAAATTCCACCAAGATTCTGGGAAGTTTCCGAGAATCTGAGGAGGAATCCAGTCTCCGTATCCGGGATTTCCCGTCAAGAGCTTCCAGTCTCCGACTCGAACCGCTGCCTGTACGGCAGTATTCCAGATCCCATAACCGCTTTTCAAAGATCCGTGTCGGGCAGCGTTGTAAAGCGGATCGATATTATGAAGGATCTCCAAACGTGGAGACTCTTTCCCATCGCTAATGGTTTCCCACATGTCATATCCGTCGAGCCCTTCCATCTGGGAAACGTTCCCTCCCGCGAGGCCCATTAGCGTCGGGTACCAGTCGGTGATGTGAACCATTGCTCGACTAACTCTCCTCCTGCGCCTCAACAGCGGACTGTGTACGAATCCAATCCCGCGGACGCCTCCTTCCCAGTACGTTCCCTTTCTTCCCCGTAGAGGCCAATTGCTGCCTCCAAACAGAGGCTGTCCGCCGTTATCCGTAGAAAAAATAATCACACTGTTCTTATAGTAGCCGTACTTTCGGAGCGCGTACGTAACATTTCGTACCGCCTCGTCGACAGCAGAAACCATCCCGGCGTATTTCCGGCGAAACACGTTTCCCATTCGCCGATATGGGTAGATATATTCTCTCGGTGACTGTAACGGAGTGTGGACGGCTTGGAAGGAGAGGAAAACAAAGAGAGGTTGGGATGAAGGATCATGAGCGGCGAGGATCTTTCGGACTCTTTGCGCGTATAAGTGCGTGGAATAACGTCCCCCCTGACCCCACGCCACTCTCTCGCCCTCGTGAAGGTCGTACCCGCACACTCCCGGCCCATCGCACGACTTGTAGGTGTAATAGTCCACGCTTCCCGTCAGAGAGCCGAAGTACGTGTTGAATCCGCGGCGGGTCGGGAGGCAATCGCGCTTGTAGAAGCCCAGGTGCCATTTGCCAACCATGTGTGTGGAGTATCCCGCATCCTGCAGCCGCTGCGGCAACGTCCGGAGGTCAAAGGGCAAGCAGCTGGGCTGTCGGGAGCGGATTATCGAGTGCTGGAGACCCGTATGGATCTGATATCTAGAGCGGAGGAGGGAAGGAAAATTAATGGACAAGAACTTGCATACAAATTTATTCATTTCATGCATACTCGCATAGGGTGATATACACTGGGTAGCAGATCTTAATTGCTTGTATTGTTGCAAAATTTAACTATATTATCGCCCAGCTCTAATCTGCTAAATGTAACAATAAATCATGAACATATTAAGATATTATAAACATTAAAATCATGATTTTCTGTGTAATGCTATACAAATAAATTTGACTATATATATAAATATGGACTCACTATTAACAAACTATTAACTATTAACTATGACTTTTGCCTCAATAAACTCCTAAGTTTAGGTATTGGTAAGATTATGGGATGTAGAATATGGTCAAACAGAATAAGGCATTAAAGGGTTAGTTCACCCAGAAATTAAATTTCTGTCATTTATTATTCACACTCATGTCGTTCCACACCCGTAGGACCTTCGTTCATCTTCAGAACACAAATTAAGATATTTTTGATGAAATCTGAAAGGTTTTTTATCCTTCATTGAAAGCAACGTAATTACCACATTCAATGTCCAGAAAAGTACTAAAGACATCGTTAAAATAATCAACATGACTGCATAACCTTAATGTTATGAAGTGGCGAGAATACTTTTTGTGAGCAAAAACAAAACAAAAATAACTTGTTAAATTTTGAGAAAAAAGTCGAGATAAAATGTTGAGAATAAACTTGTTAAATTCCGAGAAAAAACTCGTTAAATTTCAAGAAAAAAGTTGAGATAAAATGTTGAGAATAAAGTCATTAAATTACGAGAAAAAAGTTGTTAAATTATGAGAACAAATTCGTTAAATTACAAATTTGTTCTCATAATTTAACAACTTTTTTCTCGTAATTTAATGACTTTATTCTCAACATTTTATCTCGACTTTTTTTATCAAAATTTAACGACTATTTTTCTCATAATTTAACGAATTTGTTCTCATAATCTAACGAGTTTTTTCTCGTAATTTAATGACTTTATTCTCAACATTTTACCTCGACTTTTTTCTTGAAATTTAACGAGTTTTTTCTTGAAATTTAACAAGTTTTTTCTCGTAATTTAATGAGTTTATTCTCAACATTTTATCTCGACTTTTTTCTTGAAATTTAACAAATTTTTTTCTCGTAATTTAACAAGTTTATTCTCAACATTTTATCTCAACTTTTTTTCTCGAAATTTAACAACTTTAATCTCTGTTTTTTTCTAATTACTGTTTTGTCTTATTTAAAGTAAGTCATCTTGAGGCCCCCTTAGAAGTTTGCTGAGGCCCCTGTTTGAGAACTGCTGTCTTGAATGATCCTGACACAGTAAATTGCTTTAATATAACAATATCACCCTTACAAAACATTACTGTGTTGGTACCGTGATGTCAATACCATATTTGATATTTGAAACCGAATAACTACCATTAATGTTACCAAAATACTCACAAACATGGTGCAGACAGCTGATTGAGTGAGTGAGTGAATTACCTGCCAGTGATGAATTGACTCCGTGATGGTGTGCAGATGGGCTGGATGTAGTAGTTCTCCAGCTTCACTCCTTCCGCTGCCAGCTTGTCCAGTGTCGGTGTGTGGATGTCTCTGTTGTGGTAGCCGATGTCGTTGAAGCCCTGATCGTCCGTCATGATGAAGATGATGTGCGGACGCGGATGGTTCGGCTGCTCAACCTGGTTCGGACTCGTCCAGTCCTGGGAGAGATAACCCAGACTGATCAAACTCATCACGGAGAGCACTGTGAGAGCCGGTACTGTCATGGCAAAGCGTTCAAGCGACTCTACGCGAGGAAAAAAATCATGAATGATCCACTGAACTAGATTCCAGCGTAAAGTTTGTGTGAGGAGGCAGCGCGATGTATGCGCGCGTTGAGGGGTTTGGCTGTGTCTCAAAAACGAGTGAGCTGCCTACCTAGAATGCATTTTTCCCCCCTGCACGTGCCCACAAATACTGCACGCACCCACACTGTAATGGTTTTTCATAGTCATAAATAAACAAAAGATTACTGGAGTACGTTTTACAAGTAAACACCATTTCAGTCAGTCTTTCTACGCGTTTCATTCAATATTATTTTACGTTTCTTTGTAATTAGGCTAATTGTGAGATGTACTAGCAATGTCTGAGTGATTTATTTATTTATTTATTTATTTATTTATTGTTATTGCCCAGAAATGCTGCACACAATATAAAGCTCCAAATGCATTCAATTATCTATGATGCCCTTTAAAGTAATGCACAAAAATGATGCACATTAACGCCCTACTTTAAAGCAATTTTGACTCAACAATTGCTAGTAAATTTCACAAATAATTGCAAAACTGAAATGCAAATACAAGATTGTAGTTATATAGTTGTTTATGTGGACCAATTCAATGTTGAGATGACAAATTATCCAAACTAAAAAGCTTAAGCACAAAAGAGTGAAGTATTCAGGAGAGATGACTTCTCTCTCAGATGTCTTGCCATTGTTTCAACTAATAGCTTATAAAATAAATGCATTATCCAAATGCCTTTCATCTGTGGTTTGGAGCCATTTGCGCATAACTCTCCTGATTTATATTATCTTTTATCATCATGGACATATGACCTGCTTTGGCATGCTTCTTTAGGAAGTATGGTCATTTTTACAACCTGTTTATTAGCTTGATAAATGGTAGACAGACTTTAGATTTGAACATGCTGTTATTTGAACATTTGCTCAATGTTTTTATTAATCTCCAAACACAAGCTGAGGCCCCTAAGGATTCCTGCTATTAAAACATGCCGTAGAAATATTTAGGGGGGACCAGGGGTACAAACCGTGCTTGAACAGAGACAGTGTTTGTGCGCACAAGAGCTCTTTTATTGGGATTTGAGCGTTGTTATTATATATGAGCTGGAGCTCACTGGATTCACTGTGTGGATCACCTGAAGCCACACACACTCAGCTGATAAGATCTTAAAGAGAAACAGAAGTTCACTTAAAATAGGACCTGCTCACATCTGTGTCCATTTGGCACTCATGTCAACACATTGTGAAATGAAGTCAACATTTCATTGTAAAATAAATGCTAAAAAAGGTGTTCATGACAACTCTGAATATTTGGCATGGTATTGGACAATGATAATATGCTTAGTCTTGGTCTGCTACAGTGCTGCTGCTGTTATTGTTGCCTCTGCTATTGTTGTTGCTGCTGCTGCTGCTGTTGTTATTGCTGCTGCAACCATTGCTGTTGGTTGTTGTTGTTGCTGCTGTTATTGCTGCTGATATTGATGCTGCTGTTGATTATTGCTGCTGCTGCTGCTGTTTCTGCTGTTATTGCTGCTGCTGCTGCTGTTATTGCTGCCTCTGATATTGTTGCTGCTGCTGTTAATGCTGCTGTTGGTTATTGCTGCTGCAGCTGTTATTGCTGCCTCTGTTATTGCTGCTGCTATTGCTGCTGCTGTTATTGCTGCCTCTGTTATTGCTGCTGCTACTGTTATTGGTGCTGCTATTGATGCTGCCTCTGTTATTGCTGCTGCTGATGCTGTTATTGCTGCTGCTATTGATTATTGCTGCTGCTGCTGCTTCTGCTGTTATTGCTGCTGCTATTGCTGCTGCTGTTATTGCTGCCTCTGTTATTGCTGCTGCTATTGATGCTGCCTCTGTTATTGCTGCTGCTGATGCTGTTATTGCTGCTGCTATTGATTATTGCTGCTGCTGCTGCTTCTGCTGTTATTGCTGCTGCTACTGTTATTGGTGCTGCTATTGATGCTGCCTCTGTTATTGATGCTGCCTCTGTTATTGTTGCCTCTGTTATTGCTGCTGCTGCTGCTGTTATTGCTGCCTCTGTTATTGCTGCTGCTACTGTTATTGGTGCTGCTATTGATGCTGCCTCTGTTATTGCTGCTGCTGCTGCTGTTATTGCTGCTGCTATTGATGCTGCTGTTGATTATTGCTGCTGCTGCTGCTTCTGCTGTTATTGCTGCTGCTGCTGCTGATATTGCTGCTGCGACCACTGCTGTTGGTTGTTGTTGCTGCTGCTGTTATTGCTGCTGCTGCGGTTGGTTACTGCTGCTGCTGTTGTTTCTGCTGTTATTGCTGCTGCTGCTGCTGTTATTGCTGCTGCTATTGATGCTGCTGTTGATTATTGCTGCTGCTGCTGCTTCTGCTGTTATTGCTGCTGCTGCTGTTATTGGTGCTGCTATTGATGCTGCCTCTGTTATTGCTGCTGCTGCTGCTGTTATTGCTGCTGCTGCTGCTGCTGTTATTGCTGCTGCTATTGATGCTGCTGTTGATTATTGCTGCTGCTTCTGCTGTTATTGCTGCTGCTGCTGTTATTGCTGCTGCGACCACTGCTGTTGGTTGTTGTTGCTGCTGCTGTTATTGCTGCTGCTGCGGTTGGTTACTGCTGCTGCTGTTGTTTCTGCTGTTATTGCTGCTGCTGCTGCTGTTATTGCTGCTGCTATTGATGCTGCTGTTGATTATTGCTGCTGCTGCTGCTTCTGCTGTTATTGCTGCTGCTGCTGTTATTGGTGCTGCTATTGATGCTGCCTCTGTTATTGCTGCTGCTGCTGCTGTTATTGCTGCTGCTGCTGCTGCTGTTATTGCTGCTGCTATTGATGCTGCTGTTGATTATTGCTGCTGCTTCTGCTGTTATTGCTGCTGCTGCTGTTATTGCTGCTGCGACCACTGCTGTTGGTTGTTGTTGCTGCTGCTGTTATTGCTGCTGCTGCGGTTGGTTACTGCTGCTGCTGTTGTTTCTGCTGTTATTGCTGCTGCTGCTGCTGTTATTGCTGCTGCTATTGCTGCTGCTGTTGGTTATTGCTGCTGCTTCTGTTATTGTTTATGCTGTTATTGCTGCTGTTGCTATTATTGCTGCCACTGCTATTGTTGCTGCTGCTGTTATTGCTGCTGCAACTGCTACAGCAAATGTTGACCAAGTATTTGAAGGATGAGCAGTGAGCTCATTGGCTACTGATACAGCAGGAACCAATCAGCTGTGTCCTAAACAGAATGATGTGATTGCAAGCAGAGTGACCCATTAAGGACCCATTAGCCTGCACCATCTAGAGTTTCATGACAGAACTTTGTATTTGTATGAATGTCAGCATACTCGGGCCAGAGCATCAAGTCAAATTATAAGTGTGTATAATTTGGTTTTACATTTAAAAAGTCAAGCAGGAAGTTTTTTAAAACTGCTTTGATGTTCTATTGTGGATAAGGAAGATAAAATATTTAATGTAAAAGGCAAGAAATTTATTTTTCAAGAGAACTAAGATTGAACAACAAAGTGTTAAAGTCGGAAGTTGCGATAGTCTTTTCTTCCCTATTGTGAAGTATATCTAAGTGAAACGGCTTCTGGAACAAGAACAAAAGTAGGGTGGGGCTTGATTTTGTCTGTGGGGAATTGATTGGATAATTGTGGTTTGCTATTGGTGGATCTTATGTGAGTGACAGGTTGCCCCGCCCTCATGCCAGTAAACACATAATCAGAGAACGCTGTAACAATGGGGAACAAAGAATACACTTTAAAATAAGTCCCCTTCAAAACCGGGGAAGCAAGTACGGAAGAGGATTAGAGCCAAGCAATAATAAAAAAATAAAACCATCTCGACATTAAAGTTGTTAAATTTCGAGAAAAATGTCGAGATAAAATGTTGAGAATAAACTCATTAAATTATGAGAATAAAGTCATTGAATTACGAGAAAAAGTCGTTAAATTATGAGAACAAATTCGTAATTTAACGAATTTGTTCTCGTAATTTAACAACTTTTTTCTCATAATTTAATGACTTTATTCTCAACATTTTATTTCAACTTTTTTCTCGAAATTTAACGACATTTTTATCATAATTTAACGAATTTGTTCTCGTAATTTAACAACTTTTTTTTCTCGTAATTTAATGACTTTATTCTCAACATTTTATCTCGATTTTTTCTCGAAATTTAACAAGTTTTTTCTCGTAATTTAACGAGTTAATTCTCAACATTTTATCTCGACTTTTTTCTCAAAATTTAACGAGTTTTTTCTCGAAATTTAACAACTTTAATCTCGAGATGGTTTTATTTTTTTATTATTGCTTGGCCCTAATCCTCTTCCGTAAGCAAGACAGGAGTGTAACAAGTATGAGATATTTCATCTAAAGCCATTTTGCTAGTGTAACACATTACAAATGGTCAATGACATTTATGGCTCAGATGATTGGCTTTAAAAAATAATCTGTAAAAAAAAAAACATCTATATCATATATATATCAGATATATATATAACTGTATCAGATATATATATAACTGAATTGAACTGATTAAAAAACTGTTGTGCCAACTAGGAAAGAAAAGTCATCATATCATGGAGTGATCCAAGTTTTCTTCCTTACCTGAAATATTTGTCCATGAAACTCTTACACGAGTGAGTACACATTACTTTCCCCAAAAAAACAGCAACAGCAAATCCACCTAAAATCTCTCTGATGTCCATTTTAGCTCAAACCTCGACATTCCTGCTGCCAAGCTGTTACTATCTTTAATGTTGACATTACAGAATAAATGTACACAAACACTTTTAAATCTGTCTATTAATAGAACAACTGCTCATAAATCTACTAAATATGATATTTGATATTTAAAAAAAACAAAAACGAGAGATTATAAATAAATAGCACCTCTTCCAAATTCCTTTGGTCACAGTAACCTGGTCACATTGACTCAGTGATTGTTCTAGGATAAATACAGACATAACAAATCACAAATATTACTGGAAGTAATATCTGATGTCTACCAAGACTTTAATTCTAATAACAACTTTTTTATAATACTTTTTTTCTTATTTGAGACTAATGTACTGTTAAATTACAAAATGTGACTATTACTGGCTGCACAGATCCTTAAGGTTTAGCCTATTTAGGGTTTTTTTTGTGTGTTTTCCTAAGGATTTTTTTTTTCAAACTTTCAGGCATTTTTGGGGGCCTTAACATGCTCAAAAAGTCTTGAAAATTTGCACGCACGTTGGAATCATCGGCTATTAGAGTCAGGCAAAAGTTGGTACATGGGTGTAGAGGCGGGGGGGCTTCTACAGTGCCCTCTTGAACACAGTCCGAAAACATATATCATACACACTTGCACATATACAGTATGTATGAAACAAGATTATTTTTTTTTTATTATTGTGAAATTACTGTGAAAGTAATGCAATTATTAGCCTGGAATATACTGTAATTTCAAATGAAAATTTATATATATATATATATATATATATATATATACACACACAGTGTTTCAGGGTATGCTTACACGACAACTATGCACTAGAAAACGGAAACGTTTTTCCTTTTTGCGTTTTTCGTGTACAGACGACAACGTTGTCTAAAATGATCCCCGTTCACATGGATCCGTGAAAACAACTAAAATTGCTGTATTCTGCTGCCAGGCCAGTAGATGGCGATGTCACTTTGTAAAGAAACACTACACGCCTATAGACTGAACACATGCATCATGTCACCGTTTTCACAAATTCACGTTTTTTGTAGTTTACTCTGAGATGCTAACAGTATCGTTTTCAAAAACTTGCAATTTGAACCCGTTCATTTTCAGGCCCCCAAAATGCCGTTGCTGTGTAAATGAACGGCCAAAGCACATACAAAATTTTCTGTTTTTAGTTTTTAGTGTCGTGTAAATAGCATAAATGGTTCCATGGAGATCTGAAAAACATTCAGCGTCAGTGGAACCTATACTTTTCCACTGGACAAATGGATTTTTATAATAAAAAGGTTCTTTAGATTATTAAAATGTTCTTCACACAAAGAAAAAAAATGGTTCACTGAAAGGTTCTTCAGGGAACTCATATGACATCACTGTAACCCCCTTTTGGAACCTTTATTTTTATTAAAATGTAGAATTATTCATTAAAAGAACCAAATGGCTAGAGTACTTTTTAAAGGGATTTTTTTCCATACAACAAAATATGATTATTGCATAAAAATGATTATAAAAGATCATTCCGGTCCTGGATGGTGATTGAACAAAAACTCCAATAACAAAAAATACACAATACCTGTTCAATGTGTAAATCACTGCACAACACTCATTGAGACCAACCTAGTATTAACCTTAGTGTATGTCAGGACTAGATCTAGCTGAAGGATGTCTAAAAATATTATAGCACAACCTCAAGCTCTGTTTTGCATATTACACAAACAGACTGTTGTTGTGAAACATAATGGCTGTGTGCATGAATAATGTAGTACTATACAGTTATCTGATCTAAACTTTCTTCAGCTGCAATTCTTACCACCTCTGAACATGTTCACTAAACACATGCTCTTTTGTACCCCAAATCTGAGCCATATTTTCTTTAATGGCCTGAGAGAAAGTGAGAAGATGAAAGGAAATAATTAGAAGAGAAGCCAGCTGAGTCTGAGGAGATGTTGAATTTGGCGTTGTGAGAGAGAGAGAGAGCAGGGCAGAGTTATTAAAAACCCTTCCCCTCATACTAACACTAACTCTATTTAATCATCTCCACCACTTCCAGTAAAACGGCACACTTTCAAGCTTTCAAAGGATCATCTCATATTTACATACAGTCTGTTCAGTAAGGGCTTTTTTAATTCTACAATTTGGAAATGATTTTTATTTCCTGCAAAGTTTCTGCTTTTATAATCCATATTCTTGTCTCGAGTATTACACCATTTCTAGAGACCTTGAGAGAGTGTGTGTGTGGATCTAATGTCATCCAGTCCTGAAAGTGTTATTTGTGCATAAATGACCGATATCTGTTTTCATATAGAAGGTAAACAGCTAAGTCTGTGGAAGTGGTTATGGATCGAGAGAGGCCAGGTAGTGAAAAGTGGGGTGGCTGTTTTCAGGGGAGGGTGGTTGTCAAAGGTGGTCAGACCTCCGAACAGTTCATTTGTGGAATGTGTGTTCGTTTTATATCCTGAGGAAATTCAATCTTGTTTTTGGATGTAACCTGAGCTTACAGAGCACACACTCACACAAGAAGAGTTTTACTCTTACAGACAGTGAACATCATTGCAGTAATGTAGGAGAAACTATTAATATGCAAAACACAAGGAGCTCTATGATGCTTTTTACATTCCCATTCATGTCAGTGGTTGCTTAGCTTGTGGAAATATTATATCTATTGTGCATATTACTGTGAAATATTATATTTCTTAGACAATCACCTGAGCCATCAATGCCATAGGGAGAAAAAATATGCAGAGCCCTGTGCAAAAAAAACCCAACACACACACACACACACACACACACACACACGCGCGCGCGCACACCAGATTGGTACGATTATTTTTCATGTTTTTGAAAGAAGTCTCTTCTGTTCACCAAGGCTGCATTTATTTGATCCAAAATACAGTAAAAACAGTAATATTGTGAAATATTACAATTCAAAATTTCTATTTGAATATATTTTAAAATGTAATTTATTCCTGTGATGCTAAATTTTCAGCATCAAGAATGATCCTCCACAAATCATTCTTATTCTACCCCCAAACTTTTGAACAATATATACAACAGTTCTTTCTGGTTTGGCTGATAGCCGTGCGATATTCTAGTGATAACAGCACCTTTTCACCATTTGTATCAAACCGCTTGAAGTGATTGTCATGGTGGCTGAGCAAATCCACCGTAATTTTTGTGAATACTACACTTATTGTACCACGAACTGTAGTTTCAAGAGTTTTTTTATGTGATAATGTAGTTGATTAGACCTGAAATATGTGACTCATATTTAATTATAGCGCCTATTTTACAATTTGTTTAGACGTTTTCGGAGATGCGAGCTCCAGGCCGTCAGCGGCCGTTCAGTGCTCGAGTACCCGCTGAGAACAGCTTCATCTCGGCCAGTGCTTCGGTGATTTGCCGTTGTCCCTTATAGTGGTTAAACATGATTTATAATTCATTTTGAGTACATAAAACGGGCAATCTTTGGTCTTATTAATCTATTACTTGTTCCAGAGCACATCAAATTTGGCTATGTTAAATTTAATAATTTAATATTGAGGCTATATTTAACTTACGTCCTGAAGAGTACTGCTTTTGTACGTTTGACTGAATTGTACAATTGTGTTTATTTCCTATTGTCATTTATAATGGCTATTGTTGTTAATTTAAATATTGTTATTTAATAAATATTATTTTATATAAATAATATGTTGTATTTGGTACTGAGAGAGTGTCTGTTAGTGCGTAAAATGGATTTAGTGAAAGTTACATTAATACGCCATTAGATGGCGGCAAACTTTACGAGTGAATGAGTCAGTGAGTTGCAAGAGACTTTTAAATTTTAGCGCTGTTATGGAAAATTCCCTTAACTGTAAAAAGGACAAATACAAAGATCGCTTTCCTCGGCAGACATTCAAATGGATTTTTATAATGGATATAATATTATGGACATCGACCTGAAGAAAGTTATATCAGACACAGGTAATTCTCGCACGGCTACGAGTGTGTTATTGCTCATATATATATATATATATATATATATATATATATATATATATATATATATATGGCTAGTTCCTGTCCTTGATTCTGATTGGTCTATAGCTGTGTTTTATTCACGATAAAACACGGCTATGACCGCTTCACCCACCGCTTACTGTATTATATAGAAGAGTATTGTAAGAAAGAGATCGAGTGAGTGAGTTTATTACCTGCATTCAGATTTAGCATTTTCCTTCAAGTCATTTATGTTCATAATAAAAAATCTGTTTAAATGTCTGCTGCAATATCTTGTCCTTTTAACAGATAAGGGGTTTTCCCGTGACTGACAGCACTAGTCAAAGCATCTGTCAGTTGTTCCGTGTTCACAACAATTCAGTCTTTTCAATGTAAAAGTCTTTGCTACTCACTGACTCACTCATAAAGACACTCTTTGCTGCCATCTAATGGCGTAATGATGTAACTTCTGTTGCTGTTCACGGACAGGGACTATTTTTTCCGGTTGGAATGAAGGTTTTTAGTGATTTTACTTCATGAAAGTTGCATTGATAAATATATATATATTTTTGGCTTTAATATTTGTATTGTATAGTAACCGTTTTATAAAAGCAATAAGGTACTTGAGGCTAGTGCTGTATCGCAAATAAGTCACGGCTGAAGGGATTGCCTAACAACGCTCTTCAGCCCTGACTTATTCACGATACAGCACAGCCTCTCAGACCTTATTGCTTACATATATATTTACTATTGTTCAAAATTTCTAATATTTTTATGCAATATTGCAGTATAATTATAAATGATTTATCCATGCACATCATGTTTTTTTTTAGTTTTTTTTTTATTTAAGTTCTTAGTAATCTTGAATCAGAATAACTTCCCCTCCCTCTTGCAGCGAAATTTCTTCTCTGATGATGAGGGTGGGGCAACCTGTCACTCACATGAGATCCACCAATAGCAAACCACAACCATCCAATCAATTCTCCACAGACAAAATCAAGCCCCGCCCTACATTTGTTTCTGTTCCAGAAGCCGTTTTACACAATATATGTCACAATAAGGAAGAAAGGACTATTGCGACTTCCATTTCATGTGCATGTTGTGCATGTTCTTGTTGAAAATTACATTATTGTTTTGCTCTATAAGTCACATGACATTCACGGCTCAGGTGATTGGCTTAAAAATGCGATCCCATGAGCTGCTGCTATTGAGATGAATGAGAATGGATTGATAATGAGACAGCTAAGCTCTTTCTAGTACAAGTATAGTATAGCCCTCCTTGGTCAGATGAATTGCCGTCAATAGAGAAACATCCTTTTTTGCCAACATATGGTGTAGTTACAGCATGTAAGATAACTGCAGAAGCTAACCAGCCAAACCCTGAACCCCTGGCATAACCATTTACAAACTCTTTTTTTTTCTCAAATACTCATGAATTGAGCTCTGTGAACGCTGGTTACCCCACTCCCCCTGTCAGCTGACCTGCTTCCCATCACCCCAAAGAGCTAGTGAAGAATTTCTCCTTCATTAATCATGCAAACAGAGCCAAATGTTAAGGAATTGTCAGTTTCATCACAGTCATGAAACTTTGAAACTGCTGCTGTCTTTTGGATTTATCCCAGGTTGTTCTTACCACCCTGAATCCCTTTTAGAGAAACACGTAAACACGAGTGGGCTGCATCGCCCTAAAATAAACATATTGACACACACACACCCTTCACACTACATACACACGCCCAGACCTCGAGGACACACTCCACAGCTCGAACCGTAATCCAAACACACCTGCTCACATTCATTTCACCACACTGGCGGGTTTGGATGTCTGGATCTGATTGGTCTTGATTGGTCGAAGCCAGGCGTTTGTGGTTTTACACTTACACAGAGATGTTTTTTCCCTGATGTGACTCTAGTGGACATGCTGACTCTGCTGTTTTTGAAATCAGACAAGGAGCGTGACCCTGGTGAACTGCTCAGGTAACATGTTCAAACAGACCACACCAAACCAGTCATGCAGTGGTTGAGATGTCTCAAGATGTTGAGCTATCAAGACATGCGCTAGAACCGCTTGATCACTTCATAGATTAATATAAAGTGAAATACAATTCAATTAAATCATTTCCTTACACACTGTGCCGTGATAAGGAACAAAACTGCTAAAAGAGTCATGTGGGTAATTGTTAGCACAATTTTTAGTGTACATATATTAATCATATCATATCATTATATATATATATACAGTACAGTCCAAAAGTTTGGAACCACTAAGATTTTTAATATTTTTAAAAGAAGTTTCGTCTGCTCACCAAGGCTACATTTATTTAATTAAAAATACAGTAAAAAACAGTAATATTGTGAAATATTATTACAATTTAAAATAACTGTTTTCTATTTGAATATATTTCACAAAGTAATTTATTCCTGTGATGCAAAGCTGAATTTTCAGCATCGTTACTCCAGTCTTCAGTGTCACATGATCCTTCAGAAATCATTCTAATATGCTGATTTGCTGCTCAATAAACATTTATGATTATTATCAATGTTGAAAACAGTTGTGTACCTTTTTTTTTCAGGATTCCTTGATGAATAGAAAGTTCAAAAGAACAGCATTTATCTGAAATACAAAGCTTCTGTAGCATTATACACTACCGTTCAAAAGTTTGGGGTCAGTAAGAATTTTTATTTTAATTTTTTTGAAAAGAAAAGAAATGAATACTTTTATTCAGCAAGGATGCATTAAATCAATCAAAAGTGGCAGTAAAGACATTTATAATGTTACAAAAGATTAGATTTCAGATAAACACTGTTCTTTTGAACTTTCTATTCATCAAATAATCCTGAAAAAAAAATATTGTACACAAATATTTTGTACAATTGTACACATTAAATGTTTCTTGAGCAGCAGATCAGCATATTGTCAGGTTTGAAGGAAGGTGGTGGAAGGAGCGAGGACTCAATTGCAGGGAAGAGGGCTTTTTATTAATAATAAAACAACAAAAACTACCCCAAGGGGGAAGACACTTGACTTGACTTGACTTGACTTGACTTGACTTGACTTGACTTGACTTGACTTGACTTGACTTGACTTGACTTGACTTGACTTGACTTGACTTGACTTGACTTGACTTGACTTGACTTGACTTGACTTGACTTGACTTGACTTGACTTGACTTGACTTGACTTGACTTGACTTGACTTGACTTGACTTGACTTGACTTGACTTGACTTGACTTGACTTGACTTGACTTGACTTGACTTGACTTGACTTGACTTGACTTGACTTGACTTGACTTGACTTGACTTGACTTGACTTGACTTGACTTGACTTGACTTGACTTGACTTGACTTGACTTGACTTGACTTGACTTGACTTGACTTGACTTGACTTGACTTGACTTGACTTGACTTGACTTGACTTGACTTGACTTGACTTGACTTGACTTGACTTGACTTGACTTGACTTGACTTGACTTGACTTGACTTGACTTGACTTGACTTGACTTGACTTGACTTGACTTGACTTGACTTGACTTGACTTGACTTGACTTGACTTGACTTGACTTGACTTGACTTGACTTGACTTGACTTGACTTGACTTGACTTGACTTGACTTGACTTGACTTGACTTGACTTGACTTGACTTGACTTGACTTGACTTGACTTGACTTGACTTGACTTGACTTGACTTGACTTGACTTGACTTGACTTGACTTGACTTGACTTGACTTGACTTGACTTGACTTGACTTGACTTGACTTGACTTGACTTGACTTGACTTGACTTGACTTGACTTGACTTGACTTGACTTGACTTGACTTGACTTGACTTGACTTGACTTGACTTGACTTGACTTGACTTGACTTGACTTGACTTGACTTGACTTGACTTGACTTGACTTGACTTGACTTGACTTGACACGAGGGAAACATACGATGAAGAACGACAACGAACCAGCACAGGACTGCAAACACAAGGAGAATAAATAGGAGAGCAAATGAGGCAGGTAATGAGGGAGGACAGGTGGGGCAAATCAACCAATAATGAGGTAACAAGGTGGGTGGGGTCAAGACAATAGACATGAGAGCACATGGCACAAAGAAACACATGACAAGCCATGTGCTCACACCAAACAAAACAAAGACACAAGCACATGGCCAATGAAGACAAATCACAAGCCATGTGCTTACACAAGACGAGACATGAACACGTGACTATGAAAACTCATAAGCCACGTGTTCACACAAAACGAGACAGCATGAGAGCACGCAGCCCGTGAAACACAGACTGCGTGCTAACACAACACAAGACAAAAACACAACATGAAAGCACGCGGCAGGTGGAAAACCGCGTGCTACACAAAACATGAGACAAGAGCGCACGGCAAGTGAAAGTACACACAAACCGTGCGCTCACAATTAAGACAGGACTGGGAGCGCGAGTGTCCGAATCCCGACACGAAACCGAAACCAAACTAGACACGAGTGCCGGGATCCGAACGCCACGCTCCCAACATGAAACAAGGCACGCAGACAAGAGCGCACAGCCCCGAGAACACTCGAGACTGTACGCTCACACAAAAACACGACAAGAACGGGAGTGTCAGAGCTCTGTCACAAAACCAAGAAATAAACTAGACCGAAGTGACAGAACCCTGACACTACCCCCCCTCTAAAGGGACGCCACCTGGCGTCCCCTACGAGGGACACAAGACATGACAAAGCAAGACCAACATACACGACAACACAAGACAAAACACACCGGCAACAGAACATCAATACTCAAAGACAAAGAGGGGAGGGAGGGAGGGGAGCCAAGTCAGCCAGCAAAACAAAACAACAGGATCAAAATGTCTTTAAAAGAAACAAGGGAGGGACGGGAGGGTTGAGCCAGGGAGGCTCAGGCAGGTCTGGGGTCCCAGCTGAGGGCCAGGGAGAAGCCGGAGGGACAGACCAGGGCGGGACCGGCGGGACAGACCAGGGCGGGACCGGCGGGACAGACCAGGGCGGGACCGGCGGGACAGACCAGGGCGGGACCGGCGGGACAGACCAGGGCGGGACCGGCGGGACAGACCAGGGCGGGACCGGCGGGACAGACCAGGGCGGGACCGGCGGGACAGACCAGGGCGGGACCGGCGGGACAGACCAGGGCGGGACCGGCGGACAGACCAGGGCGGGACCGGCGGGACAGACCAGGGCGGGACCGGCGGGACAGACCAGGGCGGGACCGGCGGGACAGACCAGGGCGGGACCGGCGGGACAGACCAGGGCGGACCGGCGGACAGACCAGGGCGGGACCGGCGGGACAGACCAGGGCGGGACCGGCGGGACAGACCAGGGCGGGACCGGCGGGACAGACCAGGGCGGGACCGGCGGGACAGACCAGGGCGGGACCGGCGGGACAGACCAGGGCGGGACCGGCGGGACAGACCAGGGCGGGACCGGCGGGACAGACCAGGGCGGGACCGGCGGGACAGACCAGGGGGCTTCAGCTGGTCTGGGGTCCTGGCTGAGGACCAGGGCGGTACTGGAGGGACCATCCAGGCAGGCTCCAGCAGGGCAGACAGCTTGGCAGGCGCCGGCAGGGCAGACAGCTTGGCAGGCGCCGGCAGGGCAAGGCGCTGGGGTGGCGCCGGCAGGGCAAGGCGCTGGGGTGGCGCCGGCAGGGCAGACAGCTTGGCAGGCGGCGGCAGGGCAAGGCGCTCGGGTGGCGCCGGCAGGGCAGACCGCTTGGCTGACGCCGGCAGGGCAAGGCGCTCGGGTGGTGCCGGCAGGGCAGACAGCTTGACTGGCGCCGGCAGGGCAGACAGCTTGACTGGCGCCGGCAGGGCAAGGTGCTCGGGTGGCGCCGGCAGGGCAGACAGCTTGGTGACGGCCTCCGTGGCCGTATCAGGGAGAGCGGACAGCTCGGTGACGGCCTCCGTGGCCGTATCAGGGAGAGCGGGCAGCTCGGTGACGGCCTCCGTGGCCGTATCAGGGAGAGCGGGCAGCTCGGTGACGGCCTCCGTGGCCGTATCAGGGAGAGCGGGCAGCTCGGTGACGGCCTCCGTGGCCGTATCAGGGAGAGCGGGCAGCTCGGTGACGGCCTCCGTGGCCGTATCAGGGAGAGCGGGCAGCTCGGTGACGGCCTCCGTGGCCGTATCAGGGAGAGCGGGCAGCTCGGTGACGGCCTCCGTGGCCGTATCAGGGAGAGCGGGCAGCTCGGTGACGGCCTCCGTGGCCGTATCAGGGAGAGCGGGCAGCTCGGTGACGGCCTCCGTGGCCGTATCAGGGAGAGCGGGCAGCTCGGTGACGGCCTCCGTGGCCGTATCAGGGAGAGCGGGCAGCTCGGTGACGGCCTCCGTGGCCGTATCAGGGAGAGCGGGCAGCTCGGTGACGGCCTCCGTGGCCGTATCAGGGAGAGCGGGCAGCTCGGTGACGGCCTCCGTGGCCGTATCAGGGATGGCAGCGGGCTGCTCGGTGGCGGCCTCCGTGGCCGTATCAGGGATGGCAGCGGGCTGCTCGGTGGCGGCCTCCGTGGCCGTATCAGGGATGGTAGTGGGCTCGGGCTGGCAGACTGGTCCGTGGTCAAAAGAAATTGAGTGCGTTCTCCAGGCACGCAGAACAGCCAAAACATAAAAGGCGAAGACAGCCCTCTTGGCCATGACAGGACTGACTGGGAGAGCCTGCGGCTCTATTTCCTCTGGGACCACTGGACTAGGGAATTCTGGGAAGGTCTCCGGGCCAACAGCGGGCTCTGGGAAGGCCTCCGGGCCTGAAGCGGGCTCTGGGAAGGCCTCCGGGCCTGAAGCGGGCTCTGGGAAGGCCTCCGGGCCTGAAGCGGGCTCTGGGAAGGCCTCCGGGCCTGAAGCGGGCTCTGGGAAGGCCTCCGGGCCTGAAGCGGGCTCTGGGAAGGCCTCCGGGCCTGAAGCGGGCTCTGGGAAGGCCTCCGGGCCTGAAGCGGGCTCTGGGAAGGCCTCCGGGCCTGAAGCGGGCTCTGGGAAGGCCTCCGGGCCTGAAGCGGGCTCTAAGTCAGAGGAAGCCTTCCTTCTCTTCCTCCACTTACGACGACGCGATTGCTTGGAGATAGCAGCCTCTGCGGGAACACCAGCGTCTTCAACCACCTCTGTGGGAGCTGCAGCTTCTTCAGCCGCCACTGGGAGTGCTGCAGCTTCTTCAGCCGCCAACAGGGGAGCTGCAGCCTCTATGAACACCTTAGAGGAAGCTGCATCGGGCGGATTCCCATTCCAATCAAGGAAATCTACAAATTCCCCAAAAGTCAGGTGATCCAGCCCTCTCATTCGCCACCAGTTCTGGGGCTCATCAAGGGCAGAGTTAAAAAGGTCCTTGAGAGCTGGATCGTTGAACCCCAGTCCCTCTGCTGCACCGCTGAACTCAATGGCAAACTCCCTTAAGTCAGTCCCCTGTTGATGGAGGGAGCTCAAGTATTTAAACTGGAGAATGTGATCATAGAGGGGGCTGGAGAGAGTGGAGGCTGGTGGATGGCGCAAGCTTTTCTTCCGCTGAGTCCTCATCGTGGCTGGTTCGTTCTGTCAGGTTTGAAGGAAGGTGGTGGAAGGAGCGAGGACTCAATTGCAGGGAAGAGGGCTTTTTATTAATAATAAAAATAAAACAAAACAACAAAAACTACCCCAAGGGGGAAAACAAGACTTGACTTGACTTGACTTGACTTGACTTGACTTGACTTGACTTGACTTGACTTGACTTGACTTGACTTGACTTGACTTGACACGAGGGAAACATACGATGAAGAACGACAACGAACCAGCACAGGACTGCAAACACAAGGAGAATAAATAGGAGAGCAAATGAGGCAGGTAATGAGGGAGGACAGGTGGGGCAAATCAACCAATAATGAGGTAACAAGGTGGGTGGGGTCAAGACAATAGACATGAGAGCACATGGCACAAAGAAACACATGACAAGCCATGTGCTCACACCAAACAAAACAAAGACACAAGCACATGGCCAATGAAGACAAATCACAAGCCATGTGCTTACACAAGACGAGACATGAACACGTGACTATGAAAACTCATAAGCCACGTGTTCACACAAAACGAGACAGCATGAGAGCACGCAGCCCGTGAAACACAGACTGCGTGCTAACACAACACAAGACAAAAACACAACATGAAAGCACGCGGCAGGTGGAAAACCGCGTGCTACACAAAACATGAGACAAGAGCGCACGGCAAGTGAAAGTACACACAAACCGTGCGCTCACAATTAAGACAGGACTGGGAGCGCGAGTGTCCGAATCCCGACACGAAACCGAAACCAAACTAGACACGAGTGCCGGGATCCGAACGCCACGCTCCCAACATGAAACAAGGCACGCAGACAAGAGCGCACAGCCCCGAGAACACTCGAGACTGTACGCTCACACAAAAACACGACAAGAACGGGAGTGTCAGAGCTCTGTCACAAAACCAAGAAATAAACTAGACCGAAGTGACAGAACCCTGACACATATTAGAATGATTTCTGAAGGATCATGTGACACTAATGATGTAATGTAATGATGCTGAAAATTCAGCTTTGCATCACAGGAATAAATTACTTTGTCAAATATATTCAAATAGAAAACAGTTATTTTAAATTGTAATAATATTTCACAATATTACTGTTTTTTACTGTATTTTTAATTAAATAAATGTAGCCTTGGTGAGCAGACGAAACTTCTTTTAAAAACATTAAAAATCTTAGTGGTTCCAAACTTTTGGACTGTACTGTATATATATATATATATATATATATATATATATATATATATATATATATATATATATATATATATATGCTGTCAAATTGATTAATCGCATCTAACAAAAGTTTGTAAATATACAATAATCACGATTAATCGATTCAACAGCATTAATATATATACACACACTTAAAAACAACCCAAGTTGGGTTGAATATGGACAAACCCAGCGGGTTTGGGTTAAATGTTTGCCTGCTGGGCAGTTTTATTTAACTCAACTATTGTTTAAAAATTACAATATTTCTGGCTTACAATGAACCCAAAATAGGTTGGAAATTAAAAATCAGACACATCATTACTAGAGGCAACAATAATAATCAAAAGGTAAACATTTATTATCAAGCAATTTAATAAATGTTTATTATTTAATTATTAAACTTATTAATAAATGTTAATTTCCATCCTATTTTGGGTTCATTTTAAGTGAGCAATACAGTAATTTTTAAACAATAGTTGAGTTAAATAAAACTACCCAGCAGGTTGGGTCAAACATTTAACCCAAACGCTGTTTTTTTTCTTCTATTTTTAACCCAACTTGGGTAATTTTTAAGCTGGCATTTTTTAAAATGCAGTACATATATGTTAAAAAATTAAACCTGAAAAATAAAATTAATAATGTTTTATTATTATTATTATTTATTATAATAATACGGTAAAATTGTAGATATTAGTGCGTTTTAAGACTTTCCTGGGAAGTTCGTATTTACAAATTGGGAAGTCGCGTTTACAACGTCAGGTGACTTTCATCAGACTAATATGGAGGTGTACCTTCTCTTAATTAAAGGGTCATGAAACCCCAGAACACATTTTTTGAGCTGTGAACAGATATGTATAGGCTGCACATCACTGAAAACACTAAAGGTACTTATTAATTATATTTATACGTTGAAATTAGTTATTTTTGCATTTTTCAGAGCGATTTCTGTCTTCCGGTTTGAAAAGCAAAGTCGGAACAACGTCTCAAAATCTGACGTCATCGCGTTCTACCGGCAAGATCCGGAGTGCTGATTGGCTCCAAGTATGGGCTGGTCAAACAACAGTTTCAACATTTATTCATGACGAAAAGCTCATTCAATCCAATCACTGCGCTGTAGTATGCATACGATTATAACTGCTGTATTATGCATGAGGAAGTATCACTTCTCTCGCCTCTGAACTCTTGTCATTCAGAGACATGGGTCGTAGGTGCTCGATTCCTCAGTGCTACAACACAAAAATGCGTTTTCCTGCGACGTGACCAGTTTTGGTGCAGGCGGTTTGTTTTGCTGTGATCTACCAGCACAAATGTAAAATATGTTTACGTGAGATCGCATTACAGCGGAGAATTCAAATGTCACAAAAGTGCTGTTCATTCACCTCTGCGTTCTGCGTTCAGACATGCGAGCCATGTGTATGGTTCCCTCAGCACAGCAGCACATGAGTGTTGTTTGTTTTTTGCCCACGATGCAGTCAAAACTGGAGTTTGACTACGAACACGTGAATAATTGTTATGATATACACGCGGAGCGCGCATATGATCGTTTCAGCGCGGAGCTCCGCAATGAGTTTAACAACACTCGACACATGGATATAGAATATAAAGTATCCGTGTTTAAAGTTATTATAGACATATTTCACACATTCTCCTGCACCAAACATGAACCAGCACAGCGTATGAACACATATTTCATCAAGTCTTCTTCAAATATATGTGCAAACTGGATACAGTGTATCTGAACGCGAAGACATGATTATTCTGATGGACAAAAGACTAGTGCTCGTAAACGTAATGAAAGTATTAGCCCTTTTAAATATTCTTGCGCATTTGTCGCTTGTGTTTGGGAGTTTGTTCTCATTTTTCTCCGTGCACATATTCATTATTGTGTATAATGTGTGTGTTGTATGTCTGTGTTTCATTGGTTGTTCTCTCCCCTCCCTTTTTAATTAATTTACGAAGCCACTGTATACCTTATTGTTACATATTATATTGTTAGATTATATTTTTGTGCAGGCAATTGTTGTAAAATAATTGTTGTAAATAAAAAAACCTGACAATGTCACTGCTAAACACCTTAAAGTATTGTAGCATCCCGCGATGTTTCTCACTGACACACCCCCAACTCGTAAACTCGAGGTTTAAAGAAAATTCCGAACTTCCCAATCGTATTTACGACATCGTAGTGGCGTTCATGTACGTTCAACTCGTAAATACGATCTTACATGACTTGAACACACGAAGAGCTCACACCTTTAAGAACTACATTTCCCACGATGCAGTGCGAGCAGTGGAGAGTTCAGGGGTCAGAGTGAAGGAATGCGCGTGTTGGTGCTGCTGTGCTAGCGTAGCGGAAATAGAAACATGCAGCAAAGTTTTTCACGCCACCGTTTTTAATTTACCACCATCACAAACATGACCTCAAATAATACAGACGCAGCGCAAGACAAGCTGATCAATTTAATATATCACCATTTAAAGGACAACGGCTACAAGAAAGCAGCCAAAGTGCTGAGAAAACACGCGCCTCAGGTGCAGATATGTTATGCATGTGTGTGTGTGTGTATGAGGGTGTGAGTGCATGTCCGTAGATCAAGAGATGGGGTTTTTTTTGCATGCGTTTTTGAAACATGGCAACAGAGGTCAAAATAAAGCATTTTAAACTGTTGCATTACAGCCTTCGAACCAAATCCGATGCATTCACCAACACCAACTTATTTAGCGTTTTATCAGTTCACACTGGAATCACTGCCTATTAGTGACTACAGAACACGGACATATTTACATATGGACATAATGCAATAGATAAAACTTGATTTCTACAACATAGTTGTGGCTTCATGCATGCATTACATATGAGCTGAATGGTAGAACAGAAGCTTGTGCATGTAGTGCAAATGAACTTTGTCCTGTGTTATACTGATATTATTGTACAAATAAAAACACTAAATAAGATTTATGCTCATGCAACAGTTCACAATGTTTTATTAGAGTGATCCTATAGAGCTCAGCACTGTGATATGCACACATACATGAATTCCCTGAATGCACTTTATGTTTGTATTAAATGTGGCTGTCAATTGCAGGTGGAAACTGAGAAAGTGAAAGTGTCTTTGAGTGAGATCTTTCAGAAGTGGGCAAGGTAACATGATGCATGTGTGTCTTATATTGTGGGCTCTATTGAAAAGCTTTCAAACTAACTGATCATTTTCCCCTCCATTTCCCAACATGATGTATTTAGCTCAGATGATGGAGTTATTCCACCGGTGCCTTCTGGTATGTACATCAGCTGAAGCTTCACATCTAATATTTATCAGAAGGTTCATGGGAAAAAATGGGGTATCCTACATAAGAGAGAGCTAGGGGGTTATTATTATTATTTAGAAATAATAAATTAATACATTAGATTAAAATAACTATTAAAGGGGTCATGAACTGCGTTGTTTTATAATGTTTCCTGAGGTGCACTTATAATGTTAGTGTGCTTTTTACATCAACATTTGTCACAATTTAGAAATAAAAGGCATTTTTCCTACCCTGATTTTAGCCCTTATTTAAAGAGTTAGTTCACCCAAAAATGAAAATTCTTTCATTAATTACTCACCCTCATGCCGTTCCACACCTGTACGACCTTCGTTAATATTCGGAACACAAATTAAGATATTTTAGTTGAAATCCGATTGCTCAGTGAGGCCTGCATAGCCATCAATGACATTTCCTCTCTCAAGATCCATTAATGTACTAAAAACATATTTAAATCAGTTCATGTGAGTACAGTGGTTCAATATTATTATTATAAAGCCACGAGAATATTTTTGGTGCGCCAAAAAAACGAAATAACGACTTAATAACGAATCAGCTGTTTGGAGCGCCAAAGTCACGTGATTTCATCAGTTTGGCGGTTTGACACACTGATTCATAACGCTCCGAATCTTCCTGAATCAGTGTTTTGAAATCGGCCATCACTATACAAGTTGTTATTTTGTTTTTTTGGCGCACAAAAAATATTCTCGTGGCTTTTATTATATTAATATTGAACCACTGTACTCACATGAACTGATTTAAATATGTTTTTAGTACATTAATGGATCTTGAGAGAGGAAATGTCACTGCTGGCTATGCAGGACTCACGGAGCCATCGGATTTCAACAAAAATATCTCAATTTGCGTTCCGAAGATTAAAGAAGGTCTTACGGGTGTGGAACGACATGAGGGTGAGTAATATATGACAGAATTTTCATTTTTGGGTGAACTAACCCTTTAAACACTCTGTTTTAAGGGGCGTGTCTGCTGTGAGACTTCACTGCTGTGACATCTTTCCATTTGAAATAACTAAGTATTACTCTCTCTTTTAGCACGTTTTTAATATTACTGCTCTCAAGTTTGACTAATCGTGAAAAGTGCTGCATTACATTTAGATCTATGGCAATATATTTAGATCGTGGCATGAAAGGTTGCAGTGATGATCATGTAGTCGATCACATGTTGTTGAGCGCATGAAAGCAGTGTTCTCATCATTGCAACTCAATTTCTGCACACAAACGAATGCGTTCATCATAACTAATAGTGCAAACGCATTGTAACTAAGAGATTCGTTGAATAAAACAGGAGTTTGTGACGTGTCCAGAACTGATAAACTCGCACAGTTTGATTGACAGCTCCAGCGATTGTAAAGGGAGCGTTCTTTGATCACTTTCTTTATATAATTTAATCACCTTTTAAATAACAGATTATTTTCATCCTACTAAGAGAAACATGGTGAAGTTGAGCGTTTAGTCACTGGTTTGATTTACTGACACAAAGAACATCTGACTGTACATGAATCATTAATATCAGATCAGGCATTAGAATTAACACAGTTACTGACATGTTGTTGCATTACTGTCAAATCCATATCGTAAAAGTTTGTTTGCAAAGCCTGTGCCGAAATGCGATTGATTTATCAAAGAATCCACAGTGAAATTGTGAATGCAAATAAATAAAGCTCAACTGAGACACTCACATTGTTGAAAATAAATAACCATATTCCTGAATTAGGATCCTTCGAAAGGTAATGTTATTTTTGTCCTGTATCGCTTTTCTCTCCTCCTCATCTCACTAACATGGCAGTGGGCGGGGCTAATGTCACAATGATGAAGTAGGCGTTGATTTCTTCTGTGGAGGCGGGGTTCGCCTATCTTTGACATAGATAGGCTCATTCCAGGATCAGTCATTCACTGGGTCTGGTGTCAATGAAAGCTTTATTTGACTAACAAGGAAGTTTTCAGTTCTGAAACCTACAGGATATTCTTATAGTACTATGAGCTCTTATATATCAAAAGCTCAAGGAAAAGCTGATTTCTCAATTCATGATCGCTTTAAAATAAATAAATTTGATTCAAATAAATAATAAATACATTTGATTAAAATTAATGAATGAATAAATAACGATAATAAAAATATTTGATTCAAATAAATGGGAAAATGGATAAAAAGATTGAAAAGCCCTGCAAGAATGATTGAAATATAGAAATCAAATATGTTTGCCACCATTTACTAATTTCTAGATATCAGTATAAACACTGACACTTCAAAACCTAGATCAAGGACTCACAATTATTACATAACCTACAGAAACTCTTCGTATCCACAGGTGTTCAGCCTCCTGCAAAGAGACAGAGACAAAGAGGCCCTTCAGCTGGAACCAAGTCTAGAATCACAGCTCTCTCTGCTGGTAAACGAGTAGTTGCTTTTAAATATTATGTTTATGATGTGTAATGCGTGTTTGAGCAGAAGCTGCAGTGTTTGGCTGACATCTGAACACATGCTAACTGTTAAGTCTTACTTAACCACTATGTTACCAGAATGCACTGACCTTTTTTTTGCTTTGTTTCTGTGTGTGGACCATACTTAATCCAAAAAAACCTGTTGGCATCATTAAAACTTCAGGATCAGCGAGCAAATCAGTGGTATTTGATTTAAAGATAACTGAAATATTTTATTCAAACTTAACTGAGCCACCAAACAGAAGTCACCTGACATATTCATCATTGACTCCACTGCACAGAAACCGAAGAAAAAGGAAAAGAAGTCCAGCTCTGAAGATGTTGGGGTGCTTCCGTCAGTCGCTGCTGCTCCGGGGAATGATTCCGACTCTGACTCCAGTTTAGATGTGGAGAAGTGGAGGAAAATGCTTTCTCAATTATCAGGTGCGGAAAAAAAAAAATTGAAATGCACAATAGAAAACTTGGAAAGGCTCCAGTTTGTAACAGATGAGTGAATCTCACGAAACCCCATATCTAATCCAGTAAAAACAGTAATATTGTGAAATATTTAAAATAGCTGTTTTCTATGTGAATGTATTTTAACATCTAATTTATTCCTGTGATCAAATTTTCAGCATCATTACTCCAGTCTTAAAGGATTAGTTCACTTTCAAATGAAAATTTCCTGATAATTTACTCACCCCCATGTCATCCAAGATGTTCATGTCTTTCTCTCTTCAGTGGAAAAGAAATGAAGGTTTTTGATGAAAACATTCCAGGATTATTCTCCTTATAGTGGACTGCACTGAACTCCAGACGGTTGAAGGTCAAAATTATTTTCAGTGCAGCTTCAAAGGGTTTAAAATGATATCAGACGAGAAATAAGGGTCTTATCTAGAGAAACCATCACTCATTTTCTAAAAGAAATTTAAAAATATATATGTTTTAACCATAAATGCTCATCTTGAACTAGCTCTCGTCTTCTTCTTTATTTGAATTCCGGCAGTGTAGACACTGCTAAGTGTATTACTGCCCTCCACAGGTCAAAGTTTGAACTAATTGTTATATACTTGCACTAGCATATTGTATATGACAATTTAGTTGGTTAAAACGTGTATATTTTTTAATTTCTTTTAGAAAATGAGCAATGGTTTCTCTAGATAAGATCCCTATTTCTCGTCTGGGATCGTGTAGAACGCTTTGAAGCTGCACTGAAACTAATTTTGACCTTCAACCGTTTGGAGTCCATTAAAATCCACTATAAGGAGAATAATCCTGTAATGTTTTCATCAAAAACCTTAATTTCTTTTCGACTGAAGAAAGAAAGACATGAACATCTTGGATGACGTGAGGGTGAGTAAATTATCAGGAAAATTTTATTTGAAAGTGAACTAATCCTTTAAGTGTCACATGATCCATCAGAAATCATTCTAATATGATGATTTGCTTATTGATCTAAAACTTTTGAATGGCAGTGTACGTATGACTGAATGCATATGTATTTCCCCTTTTATTTTTGATGTAAGGGTGAAATGTGACATTGCATAAGATTTGAACAGAAATATGATCATTCAAGTTTGTCTGTTGTTACCAGATGCCGACCAAGAGAAAATGGACGTTCTCTCAGTGTTGGATGAATCTTTAGTCTTTGGGAAGCCCGCAGCAAAGAGAAAGAGGACAAGGAAGCCGACAACATCAAAAAAAGAGGAAAACCAAGCCAAGGGAAAGTCCGCTACACCAACAAAGAAAGCGACCGATGCATCTAAGAGTCGTTCAAAAAAGCCGAAAGGCAAAGATGCTGTAGTTCCTGAAGTCAAGACACCACCAAAAAAGACTAAAAATAAGAAAAATAGTAACATTTCAGGTCTTGATGTGAATGAGACCTCAAAAAGTACTAAAGCTAAAACTGCCAGCAGCTCATTTGATCAGGGTGAGACCGATAAACCTGAAGCACATCATGAAAGTAATGGACTGTTGGAAACTGGCACTCCATCTTCAAGGACTAAAGAGACTGGTGTATCAGATTCAGAAGTCATTAGGACTCCTAAAAGAGTTCATTTTGAAACACACAATAGTTTTTCAGAGCAGGTTGAGACTCTTAATGCTTGGAAAGATAATGGTACCTCAGAAACCAGCAGCACTCATACTCCATCTAAAAAGGCCAAAAAAAAGAAAGGCCATTCTGAAGCTAGTGATGTTGAAACTGACAACTGTCCCTCGAATAATATTCAAGAAGTTATAGAAACCAACCTTACGACGGACCATTCGAAGAAAGTGAAAAACAAGAAGTCTAAAAGTGTCGTGGAGCCTGTTCTCAATGAGACGCCTTCTAAGAAGGTTAAAGCCAAGAAAACAGAAGGTCCTTCTGAGATTGACCAAGAAACATCTGAGAAAGCTCCAGAATCCGTTAATCCAGAGTCTTCACCTAAAAAAGCCAAACGTAAGGCCAATGAAAGCCTTTCGGAAACAGTCGAGTCTGAAACGCCATCTAAAAAATCTAAAGCCGTGAAAGAGCCTGGTGAGGTGGAAACACCCAATAAGAAGCCGGATGCTGATCTCCTGCAGTCCGACTCTACAAACAGCACTCCGAAAAAAGGAAAAAGCAAAGTGGCTGCTGATGGCGTGGAGATCCAGCATGACGTTCCTTCAGAAACGCCTGAGAAAACCGATCAATCTCAAGCACAGACTCAGAATGATGTTGGAGATGGTTTGGGAAATGAGGAAACCTCCAGTCAAGAGTTAAAAACTCAGTCTAAAAAAAGAAAAAAACACAAAAGGGAAGAAGCTTGTGACGTCCCAGCCACTCCAGAGGTCAAGAAAGACAAAGTGAAGAACAAAGACAAGGAGGGAGAAAATGGAGAAGATGCTCTTCAACCTGAACCTCCACCACCAGAAGAAGAAGAAGCATCTGATGCAGTGAAACATAAGAAAAAAAGTGAGTAATTAATTGTTTGCATATGTTGACTGGAGGCTTTTTACTGCATCCTTCAATTTTTGTGTTTGCTTGTCACACTGAAATGATGTACAGAGAAGAAGAAAGAGAAGGAGAGAGAAGAAAAAATTGAGGAAACAGTTCCTGAGGATCCTCCTGAGGTGGAAGTGCACAAAAAGGTAAAATTGGTGGATTGATGGATGGTTTCATAATTGCATGTTCAAAATGATGCTGTTTTTGAGCAGAATTTTTTATAGTCCTGTTCCTCATGTACTTACTATAGTAATTACAAATACTACGTAATAACTAGTCTAGGTACTAACCCTGAACCTACTTCTAAACCTGGCCTAACACATGTAGTTACCTTATATTACAGTACTTTCTTAGGTAAGTTCACTGTAAGTACACATACTGTAAAATAAAATGCAACCAAATTTTCTTCTGAACTTTATCACTGTTCTTCACCAACAAAAACACACTTAAACCTATAAAGCCTACTGTATTATATTTGATACACATATTTGTTAAACCCTGTCATGCACAATCTACTACAGTCCTTCTGTCTCTGATTGATATTTTATAGGTTTTTAGCGAGTTAAAAGACTTTGTGTAATTCTAAAAACGCCCTCTTTCGTAATACATGTCTTTTTGTGAGTAAATGTTAGAATAACTTGTTATTATACGCGTTATAAAATATTTGCCCCCCACAATTAAAACTACTAAGCATTTAAATATTATCTTACTAAGACATATTGGAGATATAGGATGACAAGTGATATTTATATGCATTTTATTTTTTTAAGTAGTCTTATAAAGATTTCATTGACTTACATTACAAGAATCAGAATTTCATCTTTTTGTCCATATACCAGCATCTGCACTAAACTACGGAAGAGGATTAGGGCCAAGCAATAATAAAAAAATAATTAATCTCGAGATTAAACTTGTTAAATTTCGAGAAAAAAGTCGAGATAAAATGTTGAGAATAAACTCATTAAATTATGAGAAAAAAGTTGTTAAATTACGAGAACAAATTTGTTAAATTACGAATTTGTTCTCATAATTTAACGACTCTTTTCTTGTAATTTAATGACTTTATTCTCATAATTTAACGAGTTTATTCTCTTAATTTAATGACTTTATTCTCAACATTTTATCTCGACTTTTTTCTCGAAATTTAATGACATTTTTCTCATAATTTAACGAATTTTGTTCTCGTAATTTAACAACTTTTCTCGTAATTTAATGACTTTATTCTCAACATTTTATCTCGACTTTTTTCTCAAAATGTAATGACATTTTTCTCATAATTTAACGAATTTGTTCTTGTAATTTAACAACTTTTATCATAATTTAATGACTTTATTCTCAACATTTTATCTCGACTTTTTTCTTGATTTTTAATGACATTTTTCTCATAATTTAACGAATTTGTTCTCGTAATTTAACGACTTTTCTCGTAATTTAATGACTTTATTCTCAACATTTTATCTCGACTTTTTTCTTGATTTTTAATGAAATTTTTCTCATAATTTAACGAATTTGTTCTCGTAATTTAACGACTTTTCTCGTAATTTAATGACTTTATTCTCAACATTTTATCTCGACTTTTTTCTTGATTTTTAATGACATTTTTCTCATAATTTAACGAATTTGTTCTCGTAATTTAACGACTTTTCTCATAATTTAATGACTTTATTCTCAACATTTTATCTCGCCTTTTTTTGAAATTTAATGACATTTTTCTCATAATTTAACGAATTTGTTCTCGTAATTTAACGACTTTTCTCATAATTTAATGACTTTATTCTCAACATTTTATCTTGACTTTTTTCTCAATTTAATGACATTTTTCTCATAATTTAACGAATTTGTTCTCGTAATTTAACGACTTTTCTCGTAATTTAATGACTTTATTCTCAACATTTTATCTCGACTTTTTTCTCGAAATTTAATGACATTTTTCTCATAATTTAACGAATTTGATCTCGTAATTTAACTACTTTTCTCGTAATTTAATGAGTTTATTCTCAACATTTTATCTCGACTTTTTTCTCGAAATTTAACAAGTTTTTTTCTCATAATTTAACGAGTTTATTCTCAAAATTTCTCGACTTTTTTTCTTGAAATTTAACAAGTTTTTTCTCGTAATTTAATGACTTTATTCTCAACATTTTATTTCGACTTTTTTTCTCGAAATTTAACAACTTTAATCTCGAGATGGTTTTATTTTTTTATTGCTTGGCCCTAATCCTCTTCCGTACTAAACTCAGTTTGCACCTCTGAATAAAATTGAGCTGTTTTTCCCTCATCAAGTTTGAGCTCCATATTCTCACTATATCATATGAGCCATAAAAGCCTAATGTATGAAATATGATGCTAAATAAAAATACATATGTGACCCTGAAACACAAAACCAGTCATAAGTTGGGTATTATCAAATTTTCTTTTATGCCAAAAATCATTAGGATATTAAGTAAAGATCATGTTCCATGAAGATATTTTGTAAATTTCCTACCCTAAATATATCAAAAATGTATTTTTGTGAGTGGATATACATCACTAAAGACTTCATTTGGACAACTTTAAAGACGTAAAGAGATTCCAGATTTTCAAATAGTGATCAAATATTGTCCTATCCTAACAAACATCAATGAAAAGCATATTTATTCAGCTTTCAGATGATGTATAAACCTCAATTTCAAAAAAATTGGGTCACACATGCACACTTTTTTAGATTTTGTCTGAAGGTTCCAAAACTGTTCCATTTAAAAACAGAACTTATATACTGTATATCTAAAGTCTTTGATATTATTTCATATGTCAGGCTTTACAGGGTTCATTATGAGCAAATACTAATTTGCTTCTGCAGTGATTCTTTAATTGACTTTCCACATGATTCACAGTAAATGACTTTTACTGCTCTTTTATTGTCCAGAAGAAGAAGTCTTCCAAAGAGAAACAGCTCAGTAGTGATGAAGCTCATGGACTCAATAGCACATAATGTTCAAGACATCAGCTCTCAATCTCCCCGAGGACGAATGGCTGAAATAATGACTCAATCTCAATGCATGCTCCGTCCCTACTGTATGGATCATGTGTGTTTATATGTATGTAAGTCAATGTTTGTTTTATATTTCTATGGAGAAGTGGATTTTGAGAAATATTTAGTTTTTTTTTTTTTTTTTTTTTTGTCTTTTCTATTTTTGATAACTGACTTAGATAAGAATAATTTTATGCCGTTTGTAAACTTTTTTTAAAAGAACAAATCATGAGAGCCAAGAAAGAACTAATCATACGGTTTTATTTTCATTTTGGTCATCTGATAAGTTTTCATCATCATTTTTATTTTATTTTTTTAGATTGTAAAAGTAAGAAGTACAATTGTTTAAGATCAACCTCTTAATTCTATAAATGTGACATCTGTGTTCAAATGTGTGAAAAAATGTATTTGTCTTTTTTTTGTGATTCAAAATACACAGATGGTTTTATTTATATTTGTCTCTCACCTCATTCTTCACACAGAAATGAACTGCAGTTTTACATATGTTGTCATATTTCCTATTTAAAAACAGGAAGTTTGGGTGGGACATATTGAATGTTTTTTTTAATAGCTAAGAGAGAAATCTGTGACAAGATACATTTAATAAAGTAATTTTCAAATGTGTATATCTGCTAAAGGTTAATTACATAACTATTATTATTTAATATGCATAATCCTCAAACCTCACATTTTAAATTAAGAGTTTGAGGCAAAATCATGTTTTTTTCATGCACTGGTCAATTTTGAGATGTTGAGCTTTCCTTCTATACCATGACTTCTTTCAGACTCAGGAATAAAACATCTAAAATACACATTTAACTGTTTATTTTCTTACTTTATCAATTCGCATTTGTAGATTTCAATTACAATACATATCTTTAAAGGCTTTTTTGTTCTCAAAATTATTTTTTTTCGCTCACTGAGACAGAAATGTCCACTTAAGCATCAGTCTTGTACATCAAACTTTCCATTTTTTGTCCTATCTATGTTTTGAAGGGGTTTATTTTTTACTGAAGGGTTTTTTCATATATCATTGTTTATATACACCAAAGCATCACACTTCCTCCGCCGGCTTGCCTTCTTCCCATAGTGCATCCTGGTGCCATGTGTTCCCCAGGTAAGCGACGTGATGTAAAAGAAAACATGATTCATCAGACCAGGCCACCTTCTTCCATTGCACTTTTGATAGTGACCACTGCAGACCGGGAACACCCCACAAGAGCTGCAGTTTTGGTGATGCTCTGATCCAGTCGTCTAGCCATCACAATTTGGTCCTTGTCAAACTCGCTCAAATCCTTACGCATTTTTCCTGCTTCTAACACATCAACTTTGAGGACAAAATGTTCACTTGCTGCCTAATATATCCACCCACTAACAGGTGCCGTGATGAAGAGATGATCAGTGTTATTCACTTCACCTGTCAGTGCTCATATATATATATATATATATATATATATATATATATATATATATATATATATATATATATATATATATTCCTTAGAACATGGTGACTTTTTTCCTGGCTGAGAGAATGTCCAAAATCCCTTCTGTAAAATCTCTCAATATTTTCTAGCTTTCTGTTCTGAAAATGTATGCAAATTAGTGCATATTTAATTGTACAATTCCTCATTTGCATATTTAAGCAAAACATTGCAGAAAACGTATCTGTCTTAATGTACTGCGATTAATCAACTGAAGAATTATGGTGATATATATTAGTTACATCATTTTTATTTTTCTTGCATTAATATGCAGAATTGCTTCTGAAGATTTTTACAAATTACTGTCATGGCTAAACGTTTTTCAAGATCAAAATCACAACCGACGAGGATGGGATTCGAACCCACGCGTGCAGAGCACAATGGATTAGCAGTCCATCGCCTTAACCACTCGGCCACCTCGTCACGCCACCGCACGTGCGTTCTGTACAGGTGGTGGTGGCGGCACGTGCTGGCGATTTTAAAACTACCCTAAACTCGGTTTAATGCTACAAAATCAGTTCTGTTCTTCTTACCGGTTTATCAGGTGAAGACGTCAAATCATATACACATTTCTGCCTGTGTGTATGCGCGCGCTCGCTACTGTCATGTCCACAAGGGGGCGCAGTTACCTCTCAATTATCAGACAGTCTCTGTCGTATAATGTTCAATATCTTCCTTTTTGGCTGATCTAGGACGTCTTCTTGACACTGAAAGCCCATGTTTCCTTGTTACTCAAGATAAAACAGAAAGCAGATGCTTCACTTTAGTCTAGATCCTAGTATGGGTCACGATGTGTTTTTATAGCCGAAATGTACAATAACTGCTTTGGCTTAACTTAAATTAGTAACTTAAATGTGCTCTGTTAGTCCGCTCTCCCGCACCGTGACTGTGAAACTGAACTAACCGGGACTACAAGGCTTTTTAGCTTTTTTCTAATGATAATATCACTACGCCATATCGTTTGTGTGACACGGTCCGCACTTGAGAAATAATATCACTCCGCGGTGTCAGCTCCTGTGCATCGGTTTAATGGACTGACACTAATAGAGTCAAATACTATAGAATACCACAAGACGTGACACTCGTATTGTTTTGAATGGGAGAAAGTGTAACGCGCAATATGGCAGAATAAGTCCCGCCTTCTAAATAAGAGCCAATCGCCGACTGGTAAAGTCATCGCGTCACTTCAGCGGCCGTTAGAATCACCGGTTTCTATAGAAACAGTCAGACGCGCGCCTCCGAAGAGAGGCGCATTTAGGTCTGCGCTAGATCTAACCTGAAAAATACAGTTTTTTTGTCATTCGATTCGAGCGTTTAGAAACTAAATTTATGAGCCGGTTGTAGTTAGATTTCATTGGTGATTTCAAATATGAAATTTAATCATAAGGTTGGCGAACAGTTTTGGAGAATTTGATGTTTCCCCATTCAAAGAGATTGCATGATGCCCAGGATGCCCGAGAGGCGTTTCAAAGATGGCCGCCGAGTGAAATGACTTGTCTTAAAGGGACTTTGATAGAGTGCCCCAGGGATGACGTGTTTTTGTAGGCCAACCCGGAAGTTAGCGGCGCACGGGTTCCCTCGGTTGAAAGCCTATGCATTTTTCCCATAGACTTTTGGAAAATCGCAGAAAATAAGCTCTGTGTTTAACAAAGGGTTATGACACTTACACGTTTTGTCTATCAAGATAATCTTTACAAGTTAACACAACATTTATAGATTTTGAAGCCTAAATAAAGTCGTCAGATATAAAAGGCTAACAGTATGCTATAAACGGACTAAAGCACACCATGGTCGCGGATCAACGTCGTCACCACCAAGCTTCCTCAAACTTTATTTAGAAAACAACTTTATTTAAAAACATGCTCACTGATTATGATCTGCGCTGTTATTAATACTTATCCACTTTTTCATGAGAAATGCTGTCCAAATGTCCCGTTTTTAATGATGACGTTTAAAGTCCCTGCCAAAGGAAGTAGTCCCTTTTAGCAATTTGTTAGCAGCCGCTGATTTTAAGACACAGTAAAAGTTTTAAAAATCACAAGCGCGTTATAACTGGTGTGTTTTATGTCATAGATCAAAACGTGAAAATATTTAGAGGCTTTGTTAACCACAGACCTTAATTCAGGCGATTTAACAAAAACCCATTCAAAAAATCCATAGACTTTACGGCGTTGGAACCGGAAGTCCTAAAATGCTAACTCGCTTCCGGGTTTTGCCTACAAAAATGCGTCATCCCTGAGGCACACGATCCAAAGATGACAAAATCAAATAATGTGTTGTTTGGACATGTACAAATTAACCAGTAATTATTTAGCAATTAAAATAAAACCCTAAGAGGGTACTTTCAGAACTGGACGAAAAGTAGTCTAGTTTTTTGTAAGCGAATTGCTTACAAATGTCTACTATTATTCACAGAAGTATCCAACCTGTTTAATCAGATTTCTTTTCTTTAGAAATTTAATATCATAGTTCACTCCAAAATATATAAAACAATAAATACATTATAAGAAAACTACAATAAACCCATTAAATTTATATAATAATAGCCTACCTAAAAAATGTAAGAAGCTTTCAGAAACTTTCATTGGAAAAACTTGTGTTACCTTTTGTTAGTTTGGTTGTTTCTGTGAATGTTTAAATGTTTAATATGATTTAAAATAGATATTTCATTGATAATGTCTGTATTTGCCCATGTTTTTTTTTTTTTTTTTGCCTAAAAGCCCAGATTTACAGTTTAAGTGTGTGTTTCAGATAAACAAAATATTTTTGGCCCTGGGCTAAGAATACTGAAGATCCTCTGCTTTAGACACACAATTGTACTTTGTTTCCAGTGATAATGTAATTAAATACTAAGTAAATATAATTAAGACTTTTGGTAGTGCTATTGACAAGCATCACTAAAACCGCTGCTTTTCAGAGGAAAGAAAAAGACATAAAAATAGGCTAGTAGGAATTTACAAAACTGTGCAAACAGTCATCCTTTCTTTCTTTTCTTACTTCATTCTTTCTATGACTCAGACACTCATTATTACTCATCATTATCATGAACATTCTCTCTTTCTGGCTCCTCCCTAAACACTTTTCACATTTAAATGTGTCCTGACAGCATCCCAGCATCACATTCAGTCAGCGTGTGTCTAACTTGAGCTCCAGTGATGAAGGTCGTGCCGTTCCTCCTCTTCCTCACGTTGTGTCTGAAGTGTTCCTGTGTCCTGGGGAAGACTTTGGAGTTCTACATCGCAGCAGTGGAAACTAAGTGGGAATATGTGTTTACAGACACAGCAGATCCTACAGCAAACCAGAGGTGGGCACTTCTATCTATAATAATTACATGCATTACAACCCAAAATGTTTTATTATGCACCATTTATGAAATCTTATTACAGTGTTCTCAAAAAACACAATTGTGTTCAAACTGTGGGATAAACTGGAATGTGACTATAAAGCATAGTGTCATCAGTTAGTCAGTATTAAAAGGAAACAGCTTTGAGAAAGTGTTTGGTCTTTTCATTAGTTGAGATGGACTCAGTCCAGCAACATTCAAGGGCAAAAACTTTGAGGACTGTCCAAATTTCAATTACGCTTCCATAGTTAAACAGAGCATGACGAAAGTTAACTAAGTTTGCATTCAGTGTCGTTAACAGTTTGATTGATCGTTTTAGGGATCAGAAGCCTAATTTAGTTACTTTTTGATAAAAAAATAAAAAGCAGATGCCTGTTATTTATATTTGATATATTCTAGAAGTGATTTTGAGTCCATGAATAGTGCATGCGGTCAGAACAAACATCTTTGATTTGGTGTTTTAGAACAGAGTGTGATAACAGTTCACCAGTGTGAAACCGCAGAGGATTGTTTGCTGAATATGCATATTTCTTGCAACTATTCATAATACTTTATAAGACAGAACATACTGAAATATTAAAAGACAACGTCTGGTACAATAACTGAACATTTTGCATTGCATTAAGAAATTGCCCCTTGTGTGCATTGTTTTATGTTTTATTGCATTGCATTGTGTTGTATAGATGGTTATTTACAGTTTATTCATTCTGAACAGGAAATTTGCATCTGGTGTCCAGAAATACATCAAGGCTGTATATACGGAATACACCGATTCCACTTTTACAACGCCAAAGTCAAAACCTCCATGGGCTGGTCAGTATAAACCCTGCTTCTTATGAAAAACATTAAGATGTTTCGAATGAAACAAATAGAAAGTTAATTTATTTCTGTTTTCCACCTGTTTCAGGTATTCAAGGCCCGACCATCAGAACAGTGGTGAATGACAGGGTTGTGGTGCACTTCAAAAACTTTGCATCACAAGCTTTCAGTATTTCTCCCATCGGTATTCCGTACTGGAAACAATCGGAAGGTAAATCTGATGGAATGTGCTGCGGATTTGCATTAATCTTCTTGGAATTCTATAGAAATTTACATTCATTCATTTAGCAGATGCTTTTATCCAAAGTGACTAATAATTGATGAATACAACAAGTGATTCTTCTTGAGGCAATAAACTTGAGTAATACAAAGATTCAGCCTTCGTTTAGAATTACAGAAGCTTGGTTCCGCCGCTAAATAAAAAAGGTAATTTTTCTCGCAAGTGTGCATTTTTATCAAAATTCTGTGATAAAATTCTCGCAATTCTGACTTTATATCTCACAATTCTGACTTTATAACTCAGAATTCTGACTTTATATCTCACAATTCTGACTTTATAACTCAGAATTCTGACTTTATATCTTGCAATTCTGACTTTATAGCTCGCAATTTTGACTTTATAACTCGCAATTCTGACTTTATAGCTCGCAATTTTGACTTTATATCTCGCAATTCTGACTTTATAGCTCGCAATTTTGACTTTATAACTCGCAATTCTGACTTTATATCTCGCAATTCTGACTTTATAGCTCGCAATTTTGACTTTATAACTCGCAATTCTGACTTTATATCTCGCAATTCTGACTTTATAACTCAGAATTCTGACTTTATATCTCGCAATTCTGACTTTATAGCTCGCAATTTTGACTTTATAACTCGCAATTCTGACTTTATATCTCGCAATTCTGACTTTATAACTCAGAATTCTGACTTTATATCTCACAATTCTGACTTTATAGCTCGCAATTTTGACTTTATAACTCGCAATTCTGACTTTATATCTCGCAATTCTGACTTTATAACTCAGAATTCTGACTTTATATCTCGCAATTCTGACTTTATAGCTCGCAATTCTGACTTTATAACTCGCAATTCTGACTTTACATCTCGCAATTCTGACTTTATAACTCAGAATTCTGACTTTATATCTCGCAATTCTGACTTTATAGCTCGCAATTTTGACTTTATAACTCGCAATTCTGACTTTATAACTCAGAATTCTGACTTTATATCTCGCAATTCTGACTTTATAGCTCGCAATTTTGACTTTATAACTCGCAATTCTGACTTTATATCTCGCAATTCTGACTTTATAGCTCGCAATTTTGACTTTATAACTCGCAATTCTGACTTTATATCTCGCAATTCTGACTTTATAGCTCGCAATTTTGACTTTATAACTCAGAATTCTGACTTTATATCTCACAATTCTGACTTTATATCTCACAATTCTGACTTTATATCTCGCAATTTTGACTTTATAACTCGCAATTCTGACTTTATATCTCGCAATTCTGACTTTATAACTCGCAATTTTGACTTTATAACTCGCAATTCTGACTTTATATCTCGCAATTCTGACTTTATAACTCAGAATTCTGACTTTATATCTCGCAATTCTGACTTTATAGCTCGCAATTCTGACTTTATAACTCGCAATTCTGACTTTATAACTCAGAATTCTGACTTTATATCTCACAATTCTGACTTTATAGCTCGCAATTTTGACTTTATAACTCGCAATTCTGACTTTATATCTCGCAATTCTGACTTTATAACTCGCAATTCAGACTTTATAACTCCCAATCCTGACTTTATAACTCACAATTCTGACTTTATATCTCGAAATTCTGACTTTATAACTCGCAATTCTGACTTTATAACTCGCAATTCTGACTTTATAACTCCCAATCCTGACTTTATATCTCGCAATTCAGACTTTATAACTCCCAATCCTGACTTTATAACTCGCAATTCAGACTTTATAACTCCCAATTCTGACTTTATATCTCGAAATTCTGACTTTATATCTCGCAATTCTGACTTTATATCACGCGATTGTGAGATTATATCTTGCAATTCTGAGGAAAAGTCGCAATTACCTTTTTAATTTTTTATTTCATGACAGAAATAAGCTTCCATACAGAATAGAACAAGCTAGAACATGGAGGGATTAAGGAATAGTGAAAGATTTATTTTAGATTAATTAATTCCAGGCTCCACATTAGGCAAATTGTGTCAAGAAGGAATTCACAGCATCATTATTGGCTCCATTTGGAATTCTGGAATTAATTTGTAACACTGGAGATACTAATAAATTCCAGAGTGCTTAAAGTACATGTGATTTCTTGTTTGACAGTTGTATAAACCAACATATAGTAAGTCTGGGCTTACCCATGGAAAATGAAAGCAAAATGAAAGCAATATCCTGAAATTTACAGCAATATCCTGATATGTTTAAAAACCCATAGTGTGTAAAGATAAACCTCAACATCCTTCTGCTTTCTAACGGCAGGCGCGGGGTACGAGGACTCCAGTTCTGCTCAGGAGAGAGTGGATGATGCAGTGCCTCCTGGTGGTTACTACAAGTACATGTGGGACATTTCCCCCAACTCCGGACCAACCCCATCAGACCCAGACTGTCTCACCTACATTTACTCATCACAGGTCGACATCGTCCGAGATTTAAACAGCGGACTCATCGGGACTATTCTGATCTGTAAAACAGGTGTGACTCTGTTCCTTCTCTGTTGTTGGGATGTGTCAAATATATCAATTTAGAAGTAAAATGTCACTTTAAAGGGGTCCAAGTATGCCTTTTCCCATATTTATCTGTCTTTAGTGTGTAATGTTGCTGTTTGATCATGAAAAAGTCTCTCCAGCAGGAGTTCTTCTCTATATCAGTGTCAGTGTTTCTGAACTCCCTGAAATGGCTCCATTGTAGTCTTGAGTTTTCTTCACAATATTCCTCATTTAAATAATTCATATGCAGATTAAAGGGGCGGGGCCTGGTTGAGTTAGTTAGTAGTGTGTTGAAACTGGCAGTTATGGTAAGGGGCGGGACATTTCCCTAATGACCAATCACAACACACTGCTCCAGCCGACCAATCAGAGCACATTGTGCTTTTCAGTAGGAGGGGCTTCATAGAGACAGGAACTAAACAGAGCGTTACTGACAGACTGGGAAGAGAGGAGCTGCAACAATGGAGAATATGAGGAAAATAATTAATATTCAAGCATCAAAACCTGTTCTAGTAGAGCCCAAAAACAACATCTATACATTGTAAAAAGGCATAATATGACCTCTTTAACCACTGATGTTTTACTGAATGAATATTTGACAATATAAATATGTCCTTTATCATTTGACCTCTCTCAGAGGCTCTGACGGAGGAGAGACAGCAGAAGGTCCCAGAGTTTATTTTGCTTCTTGCTGTCTTCGATGAGAGTAAGAGCTGGTACCAGGACGTGGGCAGAGCTGACAAACTGAAGAAAACATCCAGTCCAACCCAGTACCACACCATCAATGGATACATCAACTCTACATTACCAGGTGCGAAATTACCTCTTACACTACTGGTCAAAAGTTTGGAATAATTAAGATTTTGGAACGTTTTCATAGTTGCTATTCCTACTGGCAAAAGTACCTGCTTTTTGGCGTGTTCGCACTGCAGAAACTGGTAACGATTTTAGTTATAGAAACACCTTTTGGGGAAACTAAATTAGCTCCTACTTCAGAGTAGGGTCTGAGCCAGCACAATGGGAACTACCAGTGACGTAAGTGTACGCTGATTGGCCGAACACATGCTACATGAAACACTGGCACCCATAATTTTTTAAAAGAAACATATATTTCACAAACTAACTCCACAAACATGGAAAACAGCGATTGATGGACCGACGCAGAAGTCCAGGCACTTCTCAATCTTTATGCTAAGGAGGAAATTCAACACTATTTTGAAGAGATCAAGCGAAACATGATCATGTATTTCTGCTCAGCTAAGGGGCATCAACTACAGGGCAAACACTATAATACTTTCATATTTACTTTCTTTGTTTAACAGTTCTAGACTGTTAAACAGATTGTAAACATGGTGTTCTCAGCGCCGTCAAAATAAAAGTCCCGCACGACAACCAGAGCGGCAGGACGTAAGTGATGGCTTACGTCACTTCAGAGTTGTATGGAAGCTTGTGAATGAAAAATGAAAAAAGGTGACTTTTTATCTCACAATTTTGACATTTTTTCTCTGAATTGCATGACATAAACTCGCAGTTGCATGTAATAAATTCAGAATTGCAAAATATAAACTCTCAATTCTGAGAAATAAAGTCAGAATTGCGAGATATAAACTCGCAATTGCAAGAAAAAGTCAGACGTGAGCTTTTTTCCCCTCAGAATTGGACTTTATAACTTGCAATTGTGACTTTACATCTCAATTCTGAGAAAAGAAGTCAGATATTTATATTGTGAGATACAAACTCGCAATTGACCCTTTGCCGGGAGTTTGATTGACAAGTGATCTAACCAATCATAACGTAGAATCTGCCATTTTGTCCGACAAAGCAGTCAGGAGTTATAAGATTAACCTCGGTGGACTTGAACTTGAAAAATGGTGTGTATTGACGTCTTTCCGCATTTGAAACAACATTCCTTCTGATGTTCATGCATGTTTATTTGATGCTCTAAATAACTAGTAGAAAGAGATGATTGGTTCACGCCGCTTGAGCTGAGGCACTACAGTGATCATTAAAGAGCCATAAAACGTTTATTATTGTTTGAATTTCTTAAAACGTTACACAATTTGAAAGCTGGGACATTGTTTAATATCATAAGTAACCTGCTCGGTCTTGTCTGTTGACGTGTTGTCAGTGTCCTCTTTTCTCCGCTATGTATTTTCCACTCTCTGTGGTGTGACAGCGCCATGGCTTGTCGGACAAAGCAACAGTAACTAAGCGGGGCGGGTCTTTGCGAAGGCTCAATTGTGAGAAAGAAAAAGTCAGAACTGTAACATAAAAAGGCACAATTACCTTAAGCTTCCATAGAGTTGCTAATGGCTGTGCGAAAATGGCCTTAAGGGAAAATTTAGTTCTTGAGAGACCGTCCTGGTGGCTAGTTCCTAAGATTCAGCATTGCACTGTTTGGAGTTGATCTGTTTTATTTTACGTGTTGTAATTCTCAAATGTATTCTGCATCTCTGCTCTTGTTTCATCAGGTCTAAACGTGTGCCAGAAGAGCCCGGTGGTGTCCTGGCATCTTATTGGTCTTGGTTCCACCCCAGAGATCCACAGCATCCAGTTTGAAGGACACACCCTAAAGGTGTTCGACCATAAGCGGATAACTGTAGAGATGACGCCCATGACCTTCACTACGGCCCTGATGAAGCCGTCCGCTCCTGGAAAATTTCTGATCTCTTGCAAGATCCATTCTCATCAGACAGGTAAGACTCATGTAAAAGGTTTCGAATTTGAAATCCAAACTTTGTTTTCATGTTTCTCTAATGTTTAATTTAACCCTCCTCTCCAGCTGGTATGAATGCATTCTTCACCGTTGATAACTGCCCTGAACCTGTGGCGGTCCCAATCCCAGACAAGCGATATGTCAAACATTCTGATGACAACGAGGAGGACGAAGACAACATGTTCTCTATAGTGTTCAAGCAAGGAAGCCCTATATCTTTGCTTCGGTCGAGCGCCAAGGGAAGACCTAAAGTGTGGGTCCATTACATCGCAGCAGAGGAGATGGACTGGGACTATTCGTCTCAAAGCAGCGAACGGTACGGCTTGAGCATGTCCTGAGATGAATGAATGTGAAACTGATTGAAACTAATGTTGATTTTCATGTTTCAGGCCTTCGAAATCAGCAGCAGCAGCATCTGAGTGGTTCAGAAAAGGTCCTCAGCGCTTGGGAGGGGTCTATAAGAAGGTGGCTTTCATTGAATACACAGACAAGACCTTCACTGTGAAGAAAACCACCGGCAAAATGCTGATGGGTCCAGAGCTCAGAGGGGAAGTGGGAGATAAGTTTCAGGTATGAAATGTAGATTTAAAAAGATACAGGCATGTGATCAGCTAAAGACAAAAAAAAAAAAGGAAAACCTGAACAATTGCATCACAACCGTTGCGATTTGATGGCCATACAAAGTCATATGATGTTCTCACAACCATGCATTGTCAAAATACATAAAAAAGTTATGGGCAACTGGTGAGTAACACCGATTTTTACTCACACTCTAAAAACTAATTCAGGGGAACGTTAGTCATTACTTAAATATATATATCGTTGTGAAATAAAAAATCAAGTTCTGAAATGCTGTTAGACTTTTTACTTGTAATTGTTATTTTATTGAGCTTGGATGACACACAAATTATGCCTATTGATTCGATATACTATCATGACTTGTCATAGTTTAACATTTAATCAAAAATGTATTTAATTTTAAGTTCTGTTAATGTAAAATACAATCTGATGACGTGTAAACGTGTTTCATTGTTTTGAGTTGTATGAACACTTCTTTTAATTTAGACGAACTTAAGTTAAATGAAACTGGGCTGGGATTTAAATTTCCCATCATGCTTTGCCCATGGCACTTGAAAGGGAGAGTAAATGCTAAAATTAAGTGTTATATAATGTTTTTTGCACAAGATTAATGGTAAGGGAGATTTAGCAGTAATTAGTGTTTTGTTATGCTAATTTAGAAGAGTTAATGTGTTAATGTGGGTTTTTGGAGATTTACCATCATGGTGACGAGCGGTGCTTGGTAAGTTCATGTTACTTAGAAATGCGTTTTATTGTGTCCAAAAAGCGTCTTCACCTTACTTAAAACATTATGTTGGATCAACTTAAATAGTTGCATTCATGTTGACAATTTTTAAGTTCATGTTACTTAGAAATGTTTTTTCATTGTGGCAAAAAAACGTCTTCACCTTATTTAAAACATTATGTTGGATCAACTCAAAATAATGCTTTGAATTAATGTAATTCTTCCAATTGACAAGTTAAAACTTCTAGTGGAAAACGTTTTTGTTGAACCAATGTTTTATTTTTTAGAGTGCATATTTGGGGCTTTGAACTTTTTTGGGATTCTGTGATCGATCGGCCGCAGATCGGTATCGGCTGATAATCACATTTTATAAATCAATCATTAGTTACTAAATTTGGTTGATCTCAAGAATAACAACTTAATAAGAACAACTGATAAAATGTACACCTTGAATGCAATGTAAGTCGCTTTGGGTGTAAGCTTCTTCCAATGCATAAATGTAAATCTCTTTACCTTTATGTTGTTCCGAACATTTATTTCTTTCATGGAACACAAAAAGAGAAATATTATGCTGGTTGTTCTTTTCATCTTAATGAAGAGAATGTGAAAATGTGTGATAACTGACACTTCATCCTGATATTTAAAGTCGCGATTGGAAGTAGTGGCAGATCTTTTCTTCTATATTTTGTGAGTAAGCAGATGAGAGAACAGAAGATTCAAATTCAATTCATTGCTGACTTTAAAGTGATAACTGAGACAATTCAATTTGATGTGATTAATTTTTCACTCTTTTGTATTTCTCTATTAGATTATTTTTAAAAATATGGCCAGTCGACCATTCAACATTTATCCAAATGGCCTGACCAGCGTTCAGCCTTTGAAGACAGCGAACAAAGGTACAAGACATTTCAATTTTTGAAATTTTTATTTTAGTTTTAGTTATTTTAATACTAAACAGAACATTTGAAATGAAAATGAGATATGTTGCCTTGGCAATTTGGTTTTATTTTATTTCAGGTAACGTTTATTTTATTTCAAAGTATAATTCAAAACTAAAAATATGGTGTTAGTTAAAGATAATAACCCTGGTGTCAAATAGAGTTATTCTAGTTAATGGGATGCAAATTAACGTATTTTTCTCTGTTTGTGGGTTGAAGACAAACAGGTGGATCTTCGTTCTTTGGCCGTTCCACCAGGTGAGATAATGATGTACCTCTGGAAGCTGACATCAGAAGATGGACCCACAGATGCCGACCCACGATGCCTCACCCGCTTATACCAGAGTATGGTGGATCCCGTTCGCGATGTGGCGTCTGGGCTGGTGGGACCCCTTATCATCTGCAAATCCCAATCTCTGGACAAAAGAGGCAAAGTGGTGAGAAGAGACCCTGATTTAGGTCTGATTATCTCAACCCAGGCTCACTGGAAAAACGTGCCTGCATGTGGCGTCATTTCGCACAATTATATCACATTGCTTTGTTGCACGTTTTCACTTTTAAAGTGAAATGTTGTGATTGATTGGTGCTAAAAGCACATCCTGTCTTATCTGAAACAGATAAATTTGAATGTGTAGTATATTATATGTATCACTTTTGAAAAGAATGGACCACCTACACTAAAACTAACTGAAAGAGTCAACAGAAGCAAACGTGAGATAAAAAACATTTTCTGAAGCAACCCATGTAATTTTTGCTTGCTTTCTACAAGCCTTTGAGCTCTTTTATCCTGACTCTTGTTTCATGGGACTCGTTTTACGTCACAAGAGCAATGCTGTACCAGGTGAGCTACTGAGCAAGTTTACTCTGTCAGAAAAGCCAAACATATGGAGCTGGTTATGTGATGCAAACTTGAAAATGTATAGCTTTACAAATCATGCACTATGGTAAAAGTGTGTTGAGGTCTATTTTGTGCAAGGAACAGCCGAAAAATAAGTCTTAGTAATAGATAATCTGCCCCTGTAACAACCTGTTGGTGTTTTACTGACACTCGTGTTCATTTCAGTGTTTTTATGAGCAAAAATGTAGGTAAAGGCATGTTTTCCAGTGAGCCTATGTTGGTTTATCAGATGCATGGAAATTATTTTCAATAAATACAAACTATGAGTACAAATATGGATGGTAAATGATCGTTAATGCTCCTAATGTTTTCACAGCTAACTTCAGATAAAGAGAAAAAGCTCCTGTTTACGGTGTTTGATGAAAACAGAAGCTGGTACTTTGAGGACAACATTAAAAGGAATAGTGAAGATCCAACAAGGATTAACCGCAATGATCTGAATTTCTACAATTCAAACGTCATGCACAGTGGGTGTTGTTTTTTTAGTCTCTGGATGTAAAACATGGGATAATCTGTGGTGGCTTTTTGTATTATTATATCTGCATTTTTAATAAATTAATCTTTCTGCCTGTCTGTTTCAGCTGTTAACGGCTTCATGTTCAGTCAACTACAATTCAAGGTGTGCGTTGGCGATGTCATACTCTGGCATGTGGCGAGCATTGGTCTGCAAAGCAACTTCCTGTCAGTCTACTTCACAGGAAATACGTTCGAGAGGGATAAAAAATACGGCACTGTCCTCACACTCTTCCCGATGACTGGAGACACAGTGACCACTGAAGTGGATATGCTAGGTAAGGGTCAGAGGTCAAGGCACACCTGAACGTTACAAATACGGTTTTTACTATATTTTTGATTAAATTAAATGATTGCATACTTTTGACCAGTATTAAAACAAATTAATAAAAATGACAAAAACTCTAAAAACAAAATCTGATTAAACTTTACCTAAAATTGATAAATATAAATTTATAACATAATAGAAAAAAAATCATTTGAACTGACTCGAGCTGAATAACACTATTGCCTTCTCATTTAAAGGGTTAATTCACCCATAAATGTAAATTCTGTCATTAATTATTCACCCTCATGTCGTTCCACACCCGTAAGACCTTCGGAACACAAATTAAGATATTTTTGATGAAATCCGATGGCTCAGTGAGGCCTGCATTGCCAGCAAGACAATTTACATTTTCAATGCCCAGAAAGCTACTAAAAACATATTTAAAACAGTTCATGTGACTACAGTGGTTCAACCTTAATGTTATGAAGCAACGAGAATACTTTTTGTGCACCAAAAAAAATTTATTCAACAATTTCAAAACACTGCTTCATGAAGCTTAACAAATCTTTTGTTTCAAATCAGTGGTTCGGAGCCCCCCAGTGGTGAAACATTGAAATTTCGAAACACTTATGGCGTAACGAAGCCTCGTTTCCTGAAATCACGTGACTGGCAGTTTGATACACGCTCCGAACCACTGATTCGAATCAAAAGATTAGTTGGAAATATAAAAACTGTAGTATATGATACTAAAATAACACTGGTTTGATGACATCAGCTGAAAAAGAATGCCGTTTAGGGGAGGAGCAAACCATGAAAGATTATTAAGATAAATATAAGAATCATGTATAAGAATATGTTCATAAGTCTGATGTCTGATCTTTGTAGGTGAATGGGAGGTCAGTG